>NW_008353347.1:6335-8435 GCF_000622305.1 Nannospalax galili
ATATAAATACATATGTAAATTTATATATATATGTATATATAATAAAACATACAGAGTCTGACTTGTGTCCCCAGATGTCCTTCAGTGGAGGTGCATACACTGGAGTCTGGTTAACCTACCAAGTGTCCTATCTTTGTAAGAAAATATCTCTCCTTATTTGCTGGATTATGTGCATGGACAACTGCATATAATTTCTGATTTTGATCATACAGCTCCTCCTCTGGCTCTTACCACTTTTCAGTACCCTTTCCTGCAATGGTCCCTGTGCCCTGTATGAAGTTCACTGTGGGAATCTTGTCCAGATCCTTGCTTTGTGGGGCAGAAGAAGCATTGCATTTATCATTCTATTGCCATCATAAAACACAGGAAACACCTTCCCCATTTACTGCGGTTTGCTTATTCTACGAATCAGCCACCTTCATCTACTTAAAAACAAAATCTAATGTGTTTGAGGAGGCAAACTCCTCTCATTTTAAAACCATTTTGACAAAAATACTCAATCCCACAATATATGTTTACAGAACAGACATGTTGCAGACACACTGAGAAAACCCACAAATCAGTATTTGTGTCAGAGATGATAATACTGTAATTGTTGATTTATGAGTTCACTGTTTATAAACATTTTGCTTTTGTGATGTCAATTCAGTAACTTTATTCTCACGCAATTAGACACCAAATCTTAATCATTTCAGCCGTTGTTTAGTATAAGGCTCTGTCTCTCTTTGGATTATGAAATGGAAATTGAGATGTACAACTGAGAAGGAAAAAACTGTGCATACTATTTTAAATTATATTTTTATGTTTTTGTAACATTTTTAGAAACTTGCTCAAATTGTCTATTCAAAGTAATATATCCTTATATCTTGTAGATTCATCAATAAATAATCACCTCACATTATTAAACATCTGCAAACAGGGCCAAAGTCATGATGATTCAGCAGTTAAGAGCACTAGCTGCTCTTCTAAAGGACCCAGGCTTAGTTTCCAGCACCCATAAAGGGGCTAACACCATTCATAACTCCATATTCAGATGATCTGATGCCCTCTTCTGGCCTCTGTAGGCACTGCATGCACATGGTGCACTCAAATATATTCAGAGAAAGCACAAAAAATCAGTGCTCATTTCTTACCTATTTAAAATATAAAAATATGGGGCTGGAGAGATGACTCAGCAGTTAAGAGCGCTAGCTGCTCTTGTAAAGGACCCAGGCTTAGTTTCCAGCATGCATAAAGGGCTAACACCATTCATCACTCCAGTTTCAGATGATCTGATGCTGTCTTCTGACTTCTTTGGACATTCCACCCACATACTGCACACACATTTTCAGGCAAAACATACATATAAAAATTTTTTTAGAAATTTTAAATCTGAAAACATAAGTATGTATGTAAAAATGCTTGAGATGAGTTATTAAAAACAATATGACAATGATGTGTGCTGAAAAACTATTCATGTAAGTAAAAATCAATTCTCATATTTAGGAATATTAGGAAAATATGATACATAAGTATAGCTGTTTTAAAAATTTCATGTGACGCATATATGCCAATGGGATAATTAATCATATCTAATAGCATCTGTGACTTTTATGGGTTTGCTTCAGGCACTTACTGTAGGTATAACCACATAACTGTTTCAGCCAACGGAATATTAGCAAGTGTGAACGGGTCTTTGGTAATTACCTTCTCCAAGAGTGGAAAATTTTCACCATAGTGTATTGGTCAATGAGGAGGCTGGCATGGGCTTGTAGCAAGATTTATGCAGGATCCAGAATGATAGCATTAAGCTTTTGTAAGAGAAAAAGGAGGAAGAAGCCAACAGAGGGATGCATTTGGAAGACCTTGTCAAGAAACTCCGATGGACTCATATGAGCATTTGAAAATTGCCCTGTTCTGACTTCTTGCTAGTTCCCTGTCTAGAACTTGTAGTGCTAATTACTCTTGCCTTTACTTCTCCTTCACATCTCCTATTCATGATTCAAAGACTTTCTTCTCTTCCTTTAGATAAGAGCTATGCAATTTGGGTGTCTTTTAGATAGACCCACTGAAGGGGTACTCCAATTGCCTCACTCTGCATCCCTGTTCAGCATGGAAGAA
>NW_008353347.1:10127-11143 GCF_000622305.1 Nannospalax galili
ATTTAGAATTTTTTAAAAAATGACAAAATTTAAAAAAACTGTGTCAGCTTTTTACTCCACATCATGTAGCATCTTTATGGAAATGTTTCCTAGAAATTTAAAATGTACTACTACATGTTTGGAGAATTTAGGAAAAAAATAATGTAATTAATTGTGAATACAGTTGAACTATGCCCTGCAATAAAGAACAAGTAATCAAAAGTCTTAAGGTTAACATCACAATCTCAGCAGAAGATATTTATAGAGAACTAAAAACTTAGGAAAAATCATAAACCTTACATTAGACATAAAATTGTTGTCTTTTCATTTTAATTTAAATATGTATGACTAAAGGAAACATTTTAAAAATTGTTTTCTTATGTGCTGATAATGTCTGTAGATCTAATGCATATTTAGACTGGGGAATGGGGAGTAACAGTAAATGGTTCACACCACCACCTGGTTCATCTTCAAATATCAATGACATGCAAAACTTTTTAGATTCAATTTTTATTTTAATTTAAAAATAGTTTAATTTAAAATTTTTGTACACAATTAAAATTAACAGACCAAACAGGATTCATGCTTCTAATGAAAGCAATGGTATCAGGACGTATTTACATTCAGTGTTTCTTTTAAAACACTCGTGGTACGACAGGAACATAAAACAAAAAAATGACCATGAGCATATTTACACTTTCAATGTAGATATCTTACTCAAGAGAATTAGCATTTATCAGAGTACAACTATGAGACCTAAATCTCACTTTCATAACAGAGAAAATTTTTCAAAGAAATATTTGGAGGTGAAGGAAACTTCACTACTTTTACCTATTCAGGAAAATGGCTCAGATAACAGAATAGAATAATGCTGTTTTATAATCTCATGGAAGGAGAACATAATAATTATCTATTAAGATACAAAAAGAAGGATAGTTTGAAGAAAGGAAAATATCATGAATGCAAAAATGAAGGTTTATTGGTGACATCAATCTACAGCCTTCACAAGATCATTCTCTTTTATTTATAAACTCTAT
>NW_008353347.1:12714-27778 GCF_000622305.1 Nannospalax galili
TACTGAAAGACTATATGATCATAAATTTCAATTTTTAAAGTCAAAAGATTACATTAACTATGCATATTATGTTACAGTACATGTAATCCATAAATAATAGCCATTTCACATTTTGCTATTTCTATTAGAGTAATATTTTCTTGTTTTGCTTACTTATTAAAGATCCCCCTGGGAAAAAATCTAAACAACATATGACAAGTTCAGCACGTGTAGTCACGTTCTGTGTATCTATTCTGACATTACTTTGGTTGGGGATTTCACAGAACCAATATTAAGGCATGAATCATCAGAATGAAATTGGAATTTTTTTATTATTTAACCTCTAATATGAAAGTATTATTGCTGAATGTTTTCTCTATTATAAATAATGCCCTTCATGTCAGTGGTGGTATTTATAGGGATAATGTTACTTATAATGACATTGTTTCTTTTGATAAAACCATAGCAAAATGCACTTGAATTATATTATATGATTCTTCGATGGAGTTTTTGGGTTTTTGTCATAATGAAAGACGTAGGATAAGAACTAGATTTTCAAAATTAATAAACAGTATTTTATTCATTTTAACTGTTAACATAGGAAAATACAAGAATAATAAAACAAACTACTTTTAGTACAATGTATTAAAATTCATATCGGATGATATATATTGTTAATTGTATCATGATCCACATGCCAATAGCCCTGAGACAAGTATCAGTATATTAACAGTTTACCTTTGCAGTTTTGCTGAAGTTGTTTCCCACTGAAATTTCAGAGATTTAAATTTTTAGATAAGTAGTTACATCACATTTGCATAAGAAATTGGCTTGCTTCATAAACACCCTGTGTCGTTTATAAAGAAACTACTGACTTAGTTCCAGTGGGGATAGCTATTCTCTCCTGTATACCTAAATTGCAGCAGAGCTGCCTGAGTTTTCCATTAATTTGTCCAGAGCACAAGCCCTTTTAATTGCTGAGTCTTTTGTGTAGTATGAAGATCCAAATTTCACTAGTTGTGTCATTACAGTAAATCAAAGATTTACGTTAGAATAGAATTCCACTGACTGAGAAGGTTCTAATTTAGTATTTATTCAACTTTTGTGGAAATTCTGGTTCTTTTCAAATCCAAGTTTCAGTTTTTAAAAAGATACTTAGTACAATCATTAACAAATTCTACATTTCCCACATTTTTTTTCGATTCTTCTGGGTAATATTTAAGAATGGAAAGTGATAATGTGTTTTTAAAGCATCTATGCTGTATCATATCCTAAATATGAATGCATATAATTTATAATTATTATTTTATTATTATCCTCATTGTTTCTTTTATGTGTCTGAGTGCATTGCCTGCATTTATTTATTTTATGTGTCTGAGTGCATTTCCTGCATGTATAAATGCAGCAATGTCATGCAATGCTCTTGGAGGTCAAAAGAGTGCACTAGATCCCCTGGTACTGGAGTTAAAGAAGGTTGTTAGCCACCATGTGTGCTGGGTACCAGACCTGGGTCCTCTGCAAGAATATCCAGTGCACTTAACTGCTGAGTGGCCCATAATTGATTAGTTTCAAAAATGCTTTTTGTTCTTCCAGATTTTCATACATGTATACAACATATTATGATCATACTGCCTCCTAGTTCTCCAAGTTTCTTATGTCTCCTACAACATGTAACACTCCCAACTTCATATTATCTTTTTGATTAATCCCACTGTGTCCAGTTATTGCTGCTTGGTGTGTGATAATCCACTGGAAAATGGATGAGCAGCTATGGCTACAGCCGTGAAGAAAAATGACACACTCTCTCCTAGATGTACAATCTGTTGTTAAGAGATTTCAGCTAAGAGTGAGTCCATATAATATCTCCCCTACATGAAGGTAAAGCCAGCTGCTGAGTTCATGAATGACAGCTATTTCATATCCTGCAAAATGGCATATTACTGTCCTTCTCCCCTTCCATCAACCTTTATATTCATTAAAGCCCCTCTTCCACTTTATTCTCTGAGTCTCGTGGTGAGGTGTTTATACAGATGTCGCATTTAAGACAACCTCTCACAGTAAATTATTCTCAGAACTTTGACCTGTTATGAGCCTCTGCATTAATCACTACCCACTTCCAAAAGGAGCTTCTTCTGACCAATATTTACAGCAGCCCAAATCCGTAAGTTCAGACATCGATTATGGAATACAAATGCTGATGAATGTTGTCCCAGAAGTGAGGAAAGAGGAGCTCTTGTACATTTTTCATGAGAATGTAGTGTAGTCTAGTCGGATACTTGGAAGTTAATCTGGAGGGTTCTCAAAAAAGTCAAAAAGAATGAGCCATAGGATTCAGCTCTTATACTCGTGGTCGTATACCCAAAGGACATTACATCCTCCTACAGGGATACTTGCTCATCCATGTGCATTGCTATTCTACTAACAGTATCAAGGAATTTCAGCAACCTAGATATTCATCAACTAATGAATGCATATGAAAATATGGAACATGCACACAATCGACATTACTCAGGTCTAATTAAAAACGAAATCATGAAATATGCAGACAAATTAATAGAACGGGAAAAACTACAGAGTAAGGCAAACCAGGCACAGAAAGAGCAACACTACATGATTTCTCTCTAATTTGAATAGTAGTTTTTAACCTGTTGCTTTAAGTGTTTAACTTGGAGTACAGGTTGAAGGCAGTAGATAAGAAGGGGCAAGCGGGAGAACATACTAAAGGACAGGGGATAGGAGACAGGTAGTCACAGGAGAGTGAAGTTATAATGAAGGCAGAAAAACTTTAACTGGGAGTGAGGAAACAGGAAGGGGAAAACTGTGGGTGGAGGTAGGGGGTGTTCACCGATAAAAGGGACGTGAGAATGTCACAACATAAGTAACATACTGTCTTACAAACTATTTAAAAACCTATGGAGGGGACGGTCATAGACAAGTTATAAGTTTATGGTGAACTTATAACTTTGCCAAAAATTGAAGGTGTTTGTTTTCACTTGTTGCTTTGAATTTTGGATGGGTAAATTGAGACACCATTGCAATCTTGCTTCTTGTGTCCCCAGAAACTAAAAATGATGAATGTTGTGCTTTGAACATTAAAAGAAGGCCTGAAACATTTGTTCCATAGAAAGTAGAGCTATTTTAGCAGGTTTTAAAATTTCAGGGACTTGAATCTAGCTTGTGGTAATGACTATTGTAGGAATACATCTTCTGTTACCCAACTTGTAAACAAAGTTAATCTTGCCTGTCAAGATCTATGACACTGTTTATTTAATGTGCCTTGTTACTGTGCAATCAACTTTTAAAATTTATCCAGCCTTTAAGAAAATAATGTAATAAGTGGCTGGAGAGATTGCTCAGTGGATATGAACACTTACTGCTTTTCCAGAGTACCAGGGTGCAATTCCCAATACCCTGGGTGTGACTGAAAACCATCTGTAACCAGTTTCAGGGAATCCAACACCCTCTTTTGGCCTCTACGTGCATTGCACAACATAGGTGCACTTACATACATGAAATACACACATACACATAAATACAAATATTAAATTAGTTTTTAAAAAGTAAATAATGCGATCAATCTTATTAGGGCTTAGACCCTTCTTCAGCTTTACAAACTAATCTAAACAATAAGTTCTAACCTTAAACTATGTATCCCATTTTCCCTCATCTCCCTTCTCTTCCCCTGGAACAAAAGAGTACGTGAGTGAGTGTTATGAAAATGTCATCAGTGAATGCAGCGATGTTGGAAGCAATGAATTATCCACTGTATATGTTGCAAATCATAAGTGAACTTATGTTGATAATATTGATTTGTGTTGAAAGACACTTCTACAGCTCCCCTTGGTGTTCTTGGAAAAATGTATGCTCAGAATCAACATCCAGTTTCTCTGATACTGCTTCCCAGAGCCAGGATTGGAGGGTCCAGTACATAAGGGGTGAAAATTAAAATGGCCAGGCTTCTTTTGTGTGTATCTTATCCTGGAGAACTGGTTTCAGCCAACCTTGAGTAGATTCTAGAGGCTTTTCCTAAAAAACAATTTAAGAACACTTTATTAGTTAAATAATATATGTTCAAGTATGTTCAGCCCTGAGCCAGTTAAGGAACACATAGAAGCCCAAACTATTATCAAAATAATTTGATGTTAATCTTACTCATACAGACTTGCAATATTCTCTCAAGAGATTTTTAAAAATATGCCAGCATGTTAACCCACAACATCTACTAGTTCTATGCACATGTGCTATCTATTTGGGGAATTCATGAGAACAAATAACGTAATTCATTGCAAACACAGTTGAGCTACACCCTCCCAAAAGAGCTAATTATCAAAATTCTTCAGGTTAAAGTGAAAATCTCAGAGGAATATATTTACAGAGAACTGAAAATAGGAAAATTCATAAATCTTGTTTTAAAAATAAAATATTGAGCGGGGTGTGGTGGTGCGTGCCTTTTAATCCCAGCACTCTGGAGGCAGAGGCAGGCCGATCTCTGTGAGTTCAAGGCCAGCCTGGTCTACATAGTGAGTTCCAGGACAGCTGGGGCTGCAGGGAGATCGTGTCTCAAGAAAGACCAAAAATAAATAAATTAATTAAATTAAATTAAATATTGCTATCTTTTCAGTTCAATTAAAATAGGTATGACCGTGTAACACAAGTGCTTTAAATATTGTTTTTTCAGGTGTCGATCTAATATATATTTAGCGTAGTGCATGAAGAATAATTGTAAATCAGTTCAAATTATCACCTTGTTCATTTTCAAATATGAGTGAGATGTAAAATTGTAGATTTAATTTTAATCTTAAATTTTAAAAAATAATACAGTTTTGAATTTTGTTATACAATTAAAATAAACAGAAAAAATATGTTACCTTTAAATATATATCTTAGTTTTAATGAAAGTCGTAGTATCATAAAGTGTTATTCAAGGCTTTTATAACACTATAGTTTGTAGGATATGTACATAAACTAGAAAATGCTAGTGAGTGTATTTATGTCTTCAGGTAAAAACTTTGACTTATGAGTACTGGTATTCATCAGCGTACAAGTGGGAGACCACATAACTCTGTTTAATAATAGAAAATAAAGTTCAAGAGAAACATTTGGAGTTGAAGGATGCTTGACTAGTTTTACCTACTTAGAACAAAACGAGCCAGATAACAGAATAGAATATCTCTGTTTTATTATCTCATGGAGGTAGAACATAGGAATTATCTATTAAGATATCAAAAGAAGGAAACTGGAGCAAGGAAAATGCCATGAGCACAAAAATGGCAATTTATTAACGACATCACTCCAAAGCCTTGACGTGACCATTTCTCTTTCAGTTGCAAACTCCATTTAACAGTTTCCAGTGATGAAAAACACTGGTTTTTAAAAGTAGAACATTGCTAATGGATTTACATGATTGTTGTAGGTAAGGAAAATAGGCCCTACTAAAAAGATATTTCAAAATCAGTTTATTTATAGATTTACAAAATTAAGTTATGCTTCAACTAAATGTATATAGAATATAAAAATAATTTGTGTGATTTTAATTCTCTTACAATGCTTACAGTCTGGGAAAGAATTTTCTCAATGCCCCTGTAACATCTTTGTTCTGCAGACTGTGTTTCAAGGGATTGAACATTGGGGTCAATGTGGTATAGAAAAGATAGGATTTTGTCTGTTCCCTTATACTCATTGGATTTGGGTTTGAAATAGGTGATACTAGCTGATCCATAGAATAAAAACACAACTGCAAGGTGGGAAGAGCAGGTAGGAAATGCTTTGGTTCTTCCTGTGTTTGATGGCAGCTTCAGGATGGTGGAGGTGATTCTACTATAGGATGCAAGGATCAACAAAAAGGGCACAGTGACAATCAATAAAACAGATACATAGACCATCATCTCATTCACAAAGATGTCCCCACAAGCCAGTTTGAGCAATGGGGTGATGTAACAGAAGAAGTGATTGATTTTGTAAGATTTACAGAAGGGCAGAGAAAAAAATCTGATATGGATGGTCTACCAGAATCAGGACTGTAATAACCAAGGAGCCAACCACCAGCTGCTTACCCAGCTTGTGGTTTGTGATTAGAGGATAGTGCAGAGGGTCGCATAAAGCCAATTACCATCACAGCCAGAAGGAAGAACTCTGTGGCCCCCACAATAAGGAAGAAGCACATTTGTGTAGCACAAGCATAAAAGGAAATATTTCCTTTTAGAGTACAAAGATCCATAAGTGTTCTCGGCAGAGTGATGGATGTATAGCTTATTTAGAGGAAAGAAAAATTGGTGATGAAAAAATACATGGGAGTCTGCAGAGTGGACTCTACCCTTGTGATGAGAATATGGATTCCATTCCCCAGCAGGATAATCACATAGATGAAGAGGAAGATTCTGAAGAGAAACCAGTGCAATTTGGGACTACCAGAAAATTCCACGAGAACAAATTCCACAGGCACTGTAAGTTTTATTTCTGTAATTTTCTATTTGTTTCCTTTTGGTAGAGTTACATTTCTTGACTGCATGTCCTCTTTTCAAATTGGACTGGCATATGTGTTTTGGATTTTATAAATTGTAAGTTTCTTTCTGAATGTTACAGTTCTGAATCTGGGAGACTCGCTGTGAAATCAGGAGCAGTGGATTTACCTGAATAAAAAATAAAATCAATTTTATTAACAAAGTTCTCCAAATGAATTAGATTTGACCATCTTAGATATGTCTTCTAATATAATCAATAAAATCCATATAGCCATATATTTTCATTTAGGTTCATATCATAAATATGTGCAATGTGTTCATCTTGAAGTTGCACTGCAATACTTCTCTAGCCTCTGTGACTCCCGCTCAAGAACAAAATAGATTCAAAGAGTTCACATAAAGCTAGGGTTTTGGTGAATAGCTATAAAATCAGTATTCAGAAAGCTAATGGGGAATTATTTCAAGACAATCGAGGATGTCTTGGTGAAATCATGTTTCTAAAAATTGATAATTCAATTACTTAAAACATAGCATGCATATATGTAAAAGTACACACTGACATTTACTGTTGAATATTTTTTAATTTTAGCTCTGTATCTTTTTGATCTCTGCGACCCTTATTTTGAAATAATTAAATTGTATAAACCTCATTGCTACTTTCAATGTAGGTAATCTTACTTATATTACTGGTTCTTTGAAAAAAATAGATATTATATATCTCACCTACCACTTACTTTGATGGAGTGTGGTGTCCTGTGCACCTTCCATATTTCATATTAAAGTAATTTTCTTGTAACCATGAAAACAGAACTTCCTCTGAACTAAAAGATTAATGATTTGACCTATCCTATTAACTTCTGGGCATTTTCTATTTTGCAAGCTTTGGGTGTTTCATTCTTCCTGTCTTATTTCCACTATGTTTCTTCATTCTGTTTTCTATTTATTTTATTGAGGGTTTGTTTTGATTTGATAAGTACAGGACTTACAGAGATCCTTGGCATGGAAGCAATACAAATTGGGAAGGAGATGGATGAAATGAAATTGGCATATGCTCTTTTTCTAATCTAAATCACTCAAAACTGTATGCATAGTTTACTATGCGCCCATTACTATAAGAAAACAGAAGTTAGCTATACCCATGCGCCACAAAGCATATGCCCACATAATGGTGTGATTACTAGTAAAAGTCTTCAGAGAATGTCAAGATTCTAGCTCATTTAACAACCATGTGATCAGCTTCCTTAAAAGTCCTTCCAATCTGTCTAGCCCAGCGTAGCCTCCTACATAAAGCATCACAGTGTGTTTCTACTCTTCACAGCTTTTCTGCACTGGATACTCTGTAATGTGATTCCTTTTGTATACTCACATGCAGGCAATACAAGCATACACATAAAATAAAATAATAAATAAAATATTTTTTAAAAGAATACGGAAAATCATGTAAAAAGAATGCAATTAAAGGTATAGTGATACCATACAATCATAAAATTCAATTTTCAACATCAAAAGCTTCCTTTAATGCAACATATTATACTACAGTACATATTATTCCATAAATAATAGCTATTTGGCATTTTATTTTTATCTTTTTCAGACAGGGTCTCCTAGTAGCCCCAGCTGACCTGGAACTCAGTATGTAAAACAGGCTGACCTCACACTCACAGAGATCTGCCTGCCTCTGCCTCCCAAGTGCTGGGATTAAAGGCATGCACCACCATGTCTGGCCAGCATTTTATTATTTTTAATAGAGTAATAGTTTCTTGTTTGGGTTACTTTGACATACAAATTAAATATCCCCATGAAAAAAATCAAACATCATATGGCAAGTTTAGAACATGTAGTCTTTTACTGTGTGTATATTCTGTCATTCATTTGGCTGGGGGATTCACAGAACTAATCTTAAGATATGAATCATCAAGATGAAATTGTGATTTGCTTATTATTTATTTAACCTTTAATATGGAAGCATTATTGCCAAACATGTTCTCCCCTATAAGGAATGCCCTTCATGTAAGGGGGAGGGGTATTTATAAGAATAACATTACTTATAATAACATTGTTTCATTTATAGAAAAATGTATTTGAATTATGCTCAATTAGGATTCTTTGATTTTTTTTTGTCATGATGATAGGCACATATGTTAGTAATTGCATATTTCAAACGAATAAACAATATTTTCTTCTGGTGAGATATGGGAGAAGCTGGAGTGGAAGTAGTGGGTATGGATATGATCAAAACACTTTATATGTATGTATGTATGAAATTCTCAACAAATTATTTATTTAAAAAAAAAGAAACCAAAAAAAAAAAAAAAAGAAACCCAGAAACTTAGGCCAGGTGTGGTGACACAGGCATTTAGTCCCAGCACTAGGAGGCAGAGGCAGGCAGATATCTGTGAGTTTGAGGCCTAGTCTCCATATTGAGTTCCAGGCCACCTGGGTCTACAGGGAGACCCTGCCTCAAACAAACAAACAAACAAATTTAAAAAAACAGAAACTTGGATTTGGAAAGAAACAGAATTTCAACAAAAGGTGAATAAATACTTAAATCAGAGCCTTCTCAGCCAGTGGAAATATATTCTTAAATAAATTCTTGGTTTACTGTATTGACACAACTAATATGAAATTTGAATCCTCATTCTAGACAAAAGACTTGACCTTTAATCCCAGCACAGCGGGGGGGCAGAGGCAGGAGTATCTCTGTGAGTCAAGGCCAGCCTGGTCTACATAGTGAGTTCCAGGATAGCTGGGGCTACAGGGAGACGCTGTCTCAAAAAGCCCCCCTAAAAATTAATTAAATTAAATAAAAATAAATAATTTAATCACAAAAAAAACAGGGAAGGTATTCCCAAACTACAGATGACCAAAAACTGAAATAGCTGCATACTGGATCCTGGATTGAAGCTATAGGAATAATATGAACCACAATTGCATGAGGGAGTGTGGGTGATGTGGATTTTTTGGAGAAACATACAAATTAATTGCAAACTCAGGCAGTTAGACAGCAATTTAAGTATGGCTAGAGAAAATAGCTATCCCCACAGGAACTAAGTCAATAATTTCATTATAAGTGGCACAGGGTGTTTATAAAGCAATCCAACTTCTTACTTAAAATTAAAATCACTGAAACTTCAATGAGAAGGAGCAAATTCAGGAAAACTAACAAGGTAAACTATTAATATATTGATACTTCTCTCAGGACTTAATATGTGAATCATGATTCAATTAACAACATGTAATTTCTGAAATCATGAATTTCAATATATTGGACTAAAAGTGATTTACTGTATGATTGTTCTTATATCTTTCCTATGTTATAATTAAAAATGAAGAAAATATTGTTTATTCATTTAAAATATTGCATATTTGCTCTTTTGGGAGGGTGTAGTTCAACTGTGTTTGCAATGAATTACGTTATTTGTTCTCACGAATTCCCCAAATAGGTAGCACATGTGCATAGAACTAGTAGATGTTGTGGGTTAACATGCTGGCATATTTTTAAAAATCTCTTGAGAGAATATTGCAAGTCTGTATAAGTAAGATTAACATCAAATTATTTTGATAATAGTTTGGGCTTCTATGTGTTCCTTAACTGGCTCAGGGCTGAACATACTTGAACATATATTATTTAACTAATAAAGTGTTCTTAAATTGTTTTTTAGGAAAAGCCTCTAGAATCTACTCAAGGTTGGCTGAAACCAGTTCTCCAGGATAAGATACACACAAAAGAAGACTGGCCATTTTAATTTTCACCCCTTATCTACTAGACCCTCCAGTCCTGGCTCTGGGTAGCAGTATCAGAGAAACTGGATGTTGATTCAGAGCATACATTTTTCCAAGAACACCAAGGAGAGCTGTAGAAGTGTCTTTCAACACTTAGTACCATATTTATCAAGCCACTTGTATCAGATTGGTGGAGAACATTATAAGGCTTCTGAATCCACGAGCTGTGCTCACTGCTTCATTTATTTAGCTAGGAATTAAATTTATGGTTTGAAACAATGCTCCATAGAACACAATGAGGGTAGATGAGTTATTTTCTATGACCATGTTTGGTAGCTTTGGAAGGAACTTACATGCATAAAAAGCATGTTCATACCCAACACAAATATGATTCCGTTAAGGACAGAACCCTGATCTTTTTGTGATGGAAGGATTGTAACATACACAACCTACCACTAGATTGCTGACTGGTTACCTGGTTGCCCGGGGAATGGTGTTGCACCCAAGGCTCAGCATTTTTTTCTGGTGCTAGTACCTTTGACACTCAGCAGCTGCCATATCCAGGTAGGCACAGTGACTGGAACTAAATTTGACTGTGTTCATGCATAAGCTTCCTGCCTGCATCCAGGACCACATTGTTCGTTAGTTAGTATTGTCCCATGACAATGATGGCCAGGGAAAGAGGTTGCCTATTTCCACAGCCAGGGTCATATATCTCCTTGATTTTTGAATTCCTCCTCTGGGAAGGTCTACTTTTGTTTACACTGAAATCTGAAGTATCATTTGCATTGTAGAATTTTATAGCCCAAGTGGCACAACATCCAGAGCAGTGACCTAGACCTCTTGTTCTTTCTTGTCTCAAAACTAGTATTTTTTTTTTGTCTTTTTGAGACAGGTTCTCCCTGTAGCCCCAGCTGTCCTGGAACTCACTATATAGACCAAGATGGCTTGGAACTAACAGAGATCTGCCTGCCTCTGCCTCCCTAGTGCTGGGATTAAAGGCATGTGCCACCACACCCAGCAAAACTAGCAGTTTTTTAAGTCAGGCAGTAAATGGGTCAAAAATCACACACCCAAGTGAGGACTATACTGCATCTGAATTTTAAAAAGGCCCATTAGCTCTGTGCTTTCATGGTAGTAGGAGGGTCTGCATGGAACAACTTATCCTTCACCTTAGAAGGAATATCTTTACAAACCTGACAGTAGACTCCTAGAAAGTTCACAGATATATGATCTTTACCAGCAAGTCCACAGTGGTTTGTTTCTCAGACTCATTTGGTCAAATAAGCCTAATGTCATCAATGTAAGGAATCTTTTTGATTATGCGTGGGGAGGACAAGATAGACTTGATTGTGCCTATTGTCTTCTTGATAGTGGATTCTGATTAAATGATTTTTTTCTCCTATAAAAGCTTGATTTATCATACTGAATCCTATATAAATCTTGCTACAGCCTCTTGCCAGCCCTCTCATTGTTTGAGATTGTAGACTAGGCATTTTCACATTGTGGTGAAAAGTTTTCTGCTACTGGAGAAGGTAAGGACCAATAACCAAGGATGCTCACATCTGCTTATATTCCATTGGCTGAAACAGTTATGGTCAGATGGTTATACCTAGAGTAAGTGCATGAAGCAAAAGCAGAAAAGTCACAGATGCTGTTAGATATGATCAATTATCCCACTGGCATATATGTGTCACATGAAAGTTTTTAAACAGCTACACTTATGCATCATATTTTTCTAATATTCTTAAATATGAGAATTCATTTTTGCAAAGTATTTCAATGACCATTATGTTATACAGTTATTAATCACTCACACAATCATTTTATATACATACACTTATGATTTCAGATTTAGAAAAAATTAAAGGTGCTGGCAAAACTGGATCTCCACCTGTAGAAGAATGAAAATAAACCCCTATCTTTCACCTTGCACAAAAGTCAATTCCAAATAGATCAAAGACATCAACATAAAGCCCGAAACTCTGAAACTCTTAGAAGAAAACATTGGCAAAAACTTACAAGATATAGGTGTAGGAAAGGATTTTCTAAACCAGACATCAATTGCTCAGGAAACAGAGTCAACAATTAACAAATGGGACCTCATTAAACTAAAGATCTTCTGTACATCAAAGGAGGCAACCAGGGAAGTGAACAGAAAACCCACAGAATGGGAGAAAATCTTCACCAGAGACACATCTGACAGAGGTTTAATATCCAGAATATATAATGAAATTTTGCAATTTTAGTACAACAAAATTTGATGATATTTAGAACTCCTGTCAACACCTCCCTTTACTCTGCCCCTGCAGAACTTAATGTACTTTCTAATAAATTTAATATGGCCTGTAGAGTTTTATTTATGTCCCCATATGTTCCTCAATGTGGGTCTATCACTAACCTTCCAGAAGTCCCAACCTTGAAAGAGACTGTCTCCCCTTCCGAAAAGTCATCTGCTGTCAAACGTTCCTTAGGTTGGTCAGGTTGGGGTTTCCTACCTACTTCCCCATAACTATATTGCCCAGGCATACTTGCCTGTCTGCTCTAGTTTTCTTTTTGTTGCTGTGATAAAATACTGACCAAAACCAATTTAGGAGAGGAATGAATTTTTTCACTACTCAGGTTACAGCTGAGGGCACTCTTCCCAGAAACTCAAACAGGAACTTGGACCAGAAGCCAGGGGTAATGCTCTTCTGAGTTCATGTCTAGTTATTTTAGTTATTTTTATGTTTATGAGTGTATTGACTACATGTAGGGAGGTGCACCTGTGTCTTGCAGTGACAAAGGAGGTCAGAAGATGGCATCAGATCCCCTAACACTGGCATTATGGATAGTTGTTACCTAGGTCCTTTGCAGGAGCAGCCAGTGCTCCTAACCACTGAGCCAACTATCTAGATCAGGGCTAGCATTACTATGCATCTCCTGCACACCGAGAGAATGGGATTGCTCACAGAGGGATATGCCCGCCTACATTAATTATCACTCAAGATAATCCCCCAACAGTTATTACCAGAAACCAATTTTATCTGGACTTTCCCTCAACTGAGACGATCTTTACAGGTAACTCTAAGCTGTATGAGGTTGACATTTACAGATTACTAGGACAACATCTACCTTATGCTCTATCAAGAACTACAAGGTCAGTGGTCAGCATGTGGCTCTCTCATGCATCACTACAATTCCAGTCAAAACTTGGAAAACCTTCCAGAGTTTCCCTTCCATGACTCTACCAGAGTCAGTCTCTTCTGTGACATGCTCACAGCTTGCAACATGGCATTTCCAGCTCAACATCTGACAAGGAAATGGTGGCTTATACACTTACTGTGGCTTCTCATCCTTTCACTTTTTTTCCTAGTTAAAATCACCATGGACAGTTTGAAACTGTCATCAGCTATAGAGAAGGCCAGATCTCCCCTAACTATATTTTTATTCTTCCCACCTTAAAGTCCCACTCTCCCATTCCATTGTACTGGTACTTTTGCAAATTTCTCAATCAAACCAAATTAGTTTGAGAAATAGAGGAAGCAACATCTTTTTTCTCAACCCCTTTCTTCTGTGTGGCAGTTACATACATGTGGGCAATGCACTCATACATATAAAATGAATAAGAATAAACAAAATATTTTAAAATACATTTTTAATTGTATTTTAAATACACTTGTGTACATGTGTATAGCTGAAGGCTATGTAACAAAAACCATACTGCAAGGTAAGAGAAACTTCCTTTCAAGTTTTTGGTCAGAGTAGTACAAGAGACTTCCAAAATAACACAAGCTATTACAACAGCGCTTGAATGGTAATACCCTATTGCTGAAGACAGTCTAGCATTAAGGAACAAGACTTGGAGCAATGAAGCTGGAACAGTGTTGGAAGCCTCCTCCCTGGAGACTAGCTCTTATGGTAACAACGGCTATTATGTAAGCTGTCAAGAGGGAAAACAACCTATGGTCCTACATACCCATGACTCCTAATCATCAATGACTGTCCCAGCAAACTATCACAACTGGTACAGTAGTGGCACTTTTTTCTTGGGAATAATCAACAGCTGTCTAGTTGGAATTAAGGTCAGTGGGAAGGAATTCACGTCCAGTAGTGTAAACATAATGACAAACATATGGGTGGAAAAGTCATAGATCCTAGAGAACAATCTACTTTAGTCACGTCCTTACAATAACGTAATCTCTTACTTTATTCTAAATTTGTATTCTCATACTTATAGACAAGTTTACCTTTCAGTCCGTTTCAAAGAAGCTTCTTTATGTAACAGATAGAGACTAGCACAGAACTGGACAAATGCAGGCAGTAAGTGTGAGTGAGAAGCTTATCCCTAAGTGATGCATCTTCAATGCAACTTCTCCACTTAGGATGAATGCATCTCTTAACTCTCATGAGAGAAATTTCCTTATGCCAGAAATGGTGATTCTCCTGGAGACCCCCGATTGGCCATATCTAGAGAACAAGATATCACAGAATACTTACCCCTGAATAGGGCGATTATTTCAAACTCTGAATCTGAAGACTCAGAGATCATTGTAGAAGAGGAGACATAAAGATTGTAAGAGTCAGAGAGGGTGGATAACCACAAGGAAACAGTTTTACAGACAGCTGGTCATTTACTCATATGAAATCAAGACAATGTTGACATCATGTACAAGTCCTATATAAGGTCAAACCAGAAAAAATTCCAGCATAGACATAGGGAAGCAGGTAAGAAATCCTAACTAGCCCAAGGCCTTTAGGGAATTGATGGTTGTTGGGGGTTGGGGGGTAAGAATGTCTTTTATAGGGTTGGAAATCTCAGTGGGACCAGTGAACGAATCCACAGTGAAAGGCATTAGTGGACACAAATAGTGTATATGTATATATATATATATATATATATATATATATATAGAGAGAGA
>NW_008353347.1:28049-30987 GCF_000622305.1 Nannospalax galili
GAGAGAGAGAGAGAGAGACTATATAGTGTATATGCAGAGTATATTAAATTGTGTGGGGAAGTGTCAGGAGTTGTAGAGAGGGAAACAGATCCAAGTGCCAATAGACCATATTGCATGAAATTCACAAAAATTTAATTAAGAAATGCAAACAATACAGACAAAAATTTAACTGTACCACCACACATGCACACACACACACACACACACACACACACACACACACACTGACCAATAGAAACTTCTGGGAAAAAGGGTTTATTTCAGCTTGCAAGTTACACTAAAGCCAAGGCAGGAACCAAAGCAGGAACCTGAAAACAGAAACAGGAGCAGAGACCATGGAGGAGTGCAGCTCGCTGGCTTGCTCCTCTCTTACAGGCCAGTCCCATCATCCTAAGGCTGGCACTGGCCAATAGTTTTCTGATCCCTCCTAAATCGTCAGCTAAGAAAATTCCTGAGAGACATGGCCACAGGCCAGTCGGATGTTAAAAATTCCTCAACTGATGGTACCTTTTCCCAGTTGACTCTAATTTGTGTCAAGTTAATCAAAGTAACCAAAACAGCATTTTTCTTATTGTCACATTCAAGTGTTTGTACGTACTAAGTGTCTTCAAGAACTGACCTATTCTTGTACCAACTTTAAATATTCTCATTTTGTCTTCAAAATCTATATTTTCAAAATCTTTCTATCTGTGTTTTTGTTGAGTAATCTCATTTTAATTTTTATTAAAAGTAGCGACCTAGGACCGTACCATGGCATGACCTTTTTCCTCTCTGTAAATCCTTTGCTCTTATTTCTTCAGTTCTTTAAATTTATTTAATTCCTATTAAAATGTTTCAGGGCATAGGCAAGATGTCAGCAAATTCTTTACCAAGAAGTAAGGTAGACAGCATCATTCCAATTTCCAGATGAGTCCATTTCCATCTCAGCTTCATCAGTCTGCGCTTTACTGTGCTCATTTTGTTTTGCATTCTTGACTTTTGCTAGATTTCCCCTATAGTCTACATTTAAAGCATTTTTTTTTGCCTTTTTCTTCTCTGTTTCCAGACCATTCTTAATTCCTTCAGCAAAGCATTGTAAAATGTTTGAGGGAAAAAAAAAAAACACATGGTTTGGAACAGATCAAAGATCCTACACAGAAAACTGATCTTTTTTTTTTTTTGGTCTTTTTGAGACAAGGTTTCCGTGTACCTCCAGCTGGCCTGGAACTCACTATGTAGTCCAGGCTGGCCTTGAACTCACAGAGATCAGCCTGCCTCTGCCTCCCGAGTGCTGGGATTAAAGGTGTGTACCACCACGCCAGGCGATGCTGATAATTTTATTAATTACATTCCCATCACTTTGAACAAAATAGCAAAGCAACTAACTCAAAGAATGAAATGTTTATTTTTTTTTTCTGAGAGTTCTAAAAACTTTCCTTGGCTTTACCCATAGTGAAGAGCAGTATCACAGCAGGAGTGTCATAAAGCATAATTCCTCACCTCCTGCACAGGATGGATCATAGATGAGTCCTCATCGTAACAGCAAGATGGGAGCCCAAGAGAGGACTCTGATACCATTGGTCTCCAAAGGATCTGTTACCAGTGACCTACTTCTTTCAGTAGCTGGGATAAATTCCTGATTCAGGAAATACTAAACTCCTGGAGTCAGTTAAACCAAAAGTGAGCCTGATGTATTCTCAGAACTACTACTTTTCTCGTTTCTCTCAGTATCCTTTTGCAAAAGACACACTCTTTTTTATCTATTGAAACAATACATCCAACATGATATGGGATAGGAATTAACTTTGTCTTATCAGGGTAGAATTTTCCTTTTCAGATAACTACAGACCTGGCTCATCGTACAAAATAACAAATCAATATTTTCAACATAAGTTCACTTATGATTTGCAACATATACAGTGGATAATTCATTGCTTCCAACATCACTGCATTCACTGATGACATTTTCATAACACACATACGCACACACACACACACACACACACACACACTCACTCACTCACTCACTCACTCACTCACATACTCTTTTGTTCCAGGGGAAGAGAAGGGCGATGAGGGAAAATGGGATACATAGTTTAAGGTTAGAACTTATTGTTTAGATTAGTTTGTAAAGCTGAAGAAGAGTCTAAGCCCTAATAAGATTGATCGCATTATTTACTTTTTAAAAACTAATTTAATATTTGTATTTATGTGTATGTGTGTATTTCATGTATGTAAGTGTACCTATGTTGTGCAATGCACGCAGAGGCCAAAAGAGGGTGTTGGATCCCCTGGAACTGGTTACAGATGGTTTTCAGTCACACTGAGGGTGTTGGGAATTGCACCCAGGTACTCTGGAAAAGCAGTAAGTGTTCATATCCACTGAGCAATCTTTCCAGCCACTTATTACATTATTTTCTTAAAGGCTGGATAAATTTTAAAAGCTGATTGCACAGTAACAAGGCATATTGAATAAACAGTGTCATAGATCTTAACAGGCAAGATTAACTTTGTTTACAAGTTGGGTAACAGAAGACGAATTCCTACAATAGTCATACCACAAGCTAGATTCAAGTCCCTGAAATTTTAAAACCTGCTAAAATAGCTCTACTTTCTATGGAACAAATGTTTCAGGCCTTCTTTTAATGTTCAAAGCACAACATTCATCATTTTTAGTTTCTGGGGACACAAGAAGCAAGATTGCAATGAAGTGTCTCAATTTACCCATCCAAAAATAAAAGCAACAAGTGAAAACAAACACCTTCAATTCTCAGCAAAGTTATAAGTTCACCATAACCTTATAACTTGTCTACTACCGTCCCCTCCACAGGTTTTTAAATAGTTTGTAAGATAGTATGTTACTTATGTTGTGACATTCTCACGTCCCTTTTATCGGTGAACATCCCCTACCTCCACCCACAGTTTTCCCCTTCCTGTTTCCTCACTCCCAGTTAAAGTT
>NW_008353347.1:31205-35058 GCF_000622305.1 Nannospalax galili
GTAGTTTTTCCCGTTCTATTAATTTGTCTGCATATTTCATGATTTCGTTTTTAATTAGACCTGAGTAATGTCGATTGTGTGCATGTTCCATATTTTCATATGCATTCATTAGTTGATGAATATCTAGGCTGCTGAATTTCCTTGATCCTGTTAGTAGAATAGCAATGCACATGGATGAGCAAGTATCCCTGTAGGAGGATGTAATGTCCTTTGGGTATACGACCACGAGTATAAGAGCTGAATCCTATGGCTCATTCTTTTTGACTTTTTTGAGAACCCTCCAGATTAACTTCCAAGTATCCGACTAGACTACACTACATTCTCATGAAAAATGTACAAGAGCTCCTCTTTCCTCACTTCTGGGACAACATTCATCAGCATTTGTATTCCATAATCGATGTCTGAACTTACGGATTTGGGCTGCTGTAAATATTGGTCAGAAGAAGCTCCTTTTGGAAGTGGGTAGTGATTAATGCAGAGGCTCATAACAGGTCAAAGTTCTGAGAATAATTTGCTGTGAGAGGTTGTCTTAAATGGGACATCTGTGTAAACACCTCACCATGAGACTCAGAGAATAAAGTGGAAGAGGGGCTTTAATGAATATAAAGGTTTATGGAAGGGGAGAAGGATTGTAATATGCCGTTTTGCAGGATATGAAATAGCTGTCATTCATGAACTCAGCAGCTGGCTTCACCTTCATGTAGGGGAGATATTCATATGGACTCACTCTTAGCTGAAATCTCTTAACAACAGATTGTACATCTAGGAGAGAGTGTGTCATTTTTCTTCACGGCTGTAGCCATAGCTGCTCATCCATTTTCCAGTGGATTATCACACACCAAGCAGCAATAACTGGACACAGTGGGATTAATCAAAAAGATAATATGAAGTTGGGAGTGTTACATGTTGTAGGAGACATAAGAAACTTGGAGAACTAGGAGGCAGTATGATCATAATATGTTGTATACATGTATGAAAATCTGGAAGAACAAAAAGCATTTTTGAAACTAATCAATTATGGGCCACTCAGCAGTTAAGTGCACTGGATATTCTTGCAGAGGACCCAGGTCTGGTACCCAGCACACATGGTGGCTAACAACCTTCTTTAACTCCAGTACCAGGGGATCTAGTGCACTCTTTTGACCTCCAAGAGCATTGCATGACATTGCTGCATTTATACATGCAGGAAATGCACTCAGACACATAAAATAAATAAATGCAGGCAATGCACTCAGACACATAAAAGAAACAATGAGGATAATAATAAAATAATAATTATAAATTATATGCATTCATATTTAGGATATGATACAGCATAGATGCTTTAAAAACACATTATCACTTTCCATTCTTAAATATTACCCAGAAGAATCGAAAAAAAATGTGGGAAATGTAGAATTTGTTAATGATTGTACTAAGTATCTTTTTAAAAACTGAAACTTGGATTTGAAAAGAACCAGAATTTCCACAAAAGTTGAATAAATACTAAATTAGAACCTTCTCAGTCAGTGGAATTCTATTCTAACGTAAATCTTTGATTTACTGTAATGACACAACTAGTGAAATTTGGATCTTCATACTACACAAAAGACTCAGCAATTAAAAGGGCTTGTGCTCTGGACAAATTAATGGAAAACTCAGGCAGCTCTGCTGCAATTTAGGTATGACAGGAGAGAATAGCTATCCCCACTGGAACTAAGTCAATAGTTTCTTTATAAACGACACAGGGTGTTTATGAAGCAAGCCAATTTCTTATGCAAATGTGATGTAACTACTTATCTAAAAATTTAAATCTCTGAAACTTCAGTGAGAAACAACTTCAGCAAAACTGCAAAGGTAAACTGTTAATATACTGATACTTGTCTCAGGGCTATTGGCATGTGGATCATGATACAATTAACAATATATATCATCCGATATGAATTTTAATACATTGTAATAAAAGTGATTTATTGTTTTATTGTTCTTGTATTTTCCTATGTTAACAGTTAAATTGAATAAAATACTGTTTATTAATTTTGAAAATCTAATTCTTATCCTATGTCTTTCATTATGACAAAAAACCCAAAAACTCCATCAAAGAATCATATAATATAATTCAAGTGCAATTTGCTATGCTTTAATGAAAAGAAACAATGTTATTACAAGTAACATTATTCCTATAAATAGCACCACTGACATGAAGGGCATTATTTATAATAGAGAAAACATTCAGCAATAATACTTTCGTATTAGAGATTAAATAAATAAAAAATAAAAAAATTCCAATTTCATTCTGATGATTCATGCCTTAATATTGTTTCTGTGAAACCCCCAACCAAAGTAATAGCAGAATAGATACACAGAACGTGACTACATGTGCTGAACTTGTCATATGTTGTTTTGATTTTTTCCCATGGGAATCTTTAATAAGTAAGAAAAACAAGAAAATATTACTCTAATAGAAATAACAAAATGTGAAATGGCTATTATAAATGGATTATATATACTGTAGCATAATATGCAGAGTTAATGTAATATTTTGACTTTAAAAATTGAAATTTATGATTGTATAGTCTTACATTACCTTTAATTGCATTCTCCTCGCATGAAGTAGCTAATTCTAATGATGAGTTATTCTATTAATTTGATATCACATACTGGATGCCATGCTAGAGCAGAGGCTTGTCTGTATTCTTTATAAAATGAATCATGTTATATAATATAAAGTTCAGAAATACTGAGAACACTTGAAACACAATTAACGGCTTTATGTACCAGACTGGCACTCGGCTGCACAGATTGGAAGGGATTTGAAGGAAGCTTAATTCGCATGGTTGCTAACTGAGTTAGGTTCTTGACTCTCTTTGAAGATTTAAGAAAACATTACGTGGGCATGTGCTTTGTTTGACTTGACATACCTAACTTCTGTTTTCCTATAAAAATGGACACATTGTCACATTTTCATAAAGTTTTGATTTTTCTTAGATTAGAAAAAATATTATATACCAATTTCTATCCAACAATGTCTTTCCCAAATTTGTAATGCTTCCATGCCAAGGGATCTCTGTAAGTTCTGTTCTTACCAAGTCAAAACAAGCCCTCATTAAAATATAGAAAAAATAATAAAGATGATTTTAAAGAAACAATGTGGAAATAAGAGAGCAAGAATGAAATGCCCAAAGCTTGCAAAAAAGTCCAGAAGTTAATACAATAATTGAGATCAATAATCTTTTTAATTAAGACATTCTTCTATTTTCATGGTTATAAGAACTTATTTTAATATGAAATATGGATGAGCAGGGTACACTGCATGACATCACCTGAAGTGATAGGTGAGATATAATATATTTATATTTTCAAACTTAGTATATGTAAGAAATTTATGCACATTAAATGTAACAATGAGGTTTACACAGTTAATTATTTCAAACTAAGGACTGTAGATAGCAAAATGGTACAGTTAAAATAAAAAAGATTAACCCTAAATATGACTGTGTGCACTTTTCCACTTATGAATGCGATATTATTTAACTGAAATTTTTGTTTTTTGACACAAGATTTGACAAAACCACCCCAGCTTGTCTTGAAATATCAGCAATAATTCCACATTAGCTTCTAGAATCTTGTTTTTATAAACATTTGTCCAGCCATTGGCTTTATGTGACTCTTTGAATCTTGTTTCTTTTCTGATCAGTGGTCGCAGACGCTAGAGAAGTATAACAGTGTAAGTTCAGTACAAACAGATTACACATATTTATGTTATGAACCTGAATAAAAAATATGGCCCTATGGATTTTACTGATTCTCTTATAATAGATACCCAAGATGGTCAATTCATTTGGAAGACTTTATTAACAAAATTGGTTTTATT
>NW_008353347.1:35496-36450 GCF_000622305.1 Nannospalax galili
TATTCTCATCATGAGGGTAGAGCCCACTCTGCAGACCCCCATGTATTTTTTCATTAGCAATTTCTCTTTTCTAGAAATATGTTATGTGTCTGTCACTCTGCCCAGAATGCTTATGGACCTTTGTACTCTGAAAGGAAATGTTTCTTTTTATGCTTGTGCTACACAAATGTGCTTCTTCCTTTTTCTGGGGACAACAGAGTGCTTCCTCCTGGCTGTGATGGCCTACGACCGCTATGTGGCCATATGCAATCCTCTGCACTACCCTCTAGTCATGAACCTTAAGGTGTGTAAACAGCTGGTGGTTGGCTCCTGGGCCATTACAATTCCCATTCCAGTAGGGCAGACATATCAGATTTTCTCCCTGCCCTTCTGTAAATCTTACCAAATCAATCATTTCTTCTGTGACATACTTCCATTACTCAAACTGGCTTGTGGGGAAATCTTTGTGATTGAGATGATGGTCTATATAGCTGCTGTATTGGTGGTTACTGTGCCCTTCATTCTGATCCTTGTGTCCTATAGCAGAATCTTCTTGACCATTCTGAAGTTGCCATTAAACACAGGAAGGAAAAAAGCCTTTTCTACCTGCTCTTCCCACATTATAGTTGTAGGTTTATTCTATGGATCAGCCAGCATCACCTATTTAAAACCCAAGTCCAATGAGTAATGGGGAACAGACAAACTCCTCTCTCTTTTCTATACTACTTTGACCCCATTGTTCAATCCCCTGATATACAGTCTTCGGAACAAAGATGTTACCAAGGCACTGAGAAAATTCTTTCCCAGACTGTTTTCACTGTGAGAAAATTAAAATCACAACTTAATTTTACATTCCATGTACATTTAGTTAAAAGAAAACTTAATCTCGTAAGTCGATAAATAAACCGATGGTGTAATACATTTCAATGGAACTCTTTCTCTTATCTACAACAGTCATGCAAATACATTAGCCAA
>NW_008353347.1:37190-70084 GCF_000622305.1 Nannospalax galili
GAAATATATGTTTTTAGTTCTTTATAAATATCTTCCCCTGAGATTGTGATGTTACCCTTAAGACTTTTGATTACTCGTTCTTTATTGAAGGGCATAGTTCAAATGTATTCATAATTAATTACATTATTTTTTCCTAAATTCTCCAAACAGATCATAGTACGTTTTAAATTTCTAGGAAACATTTCCATAAAGTTGCCACATGATGTGGAGTAAAAAGCTGACACAGTTTTTCTAAAATTTTGTCATTTTAAAAAAAATTCTAAAAGCATATATTTCAAGTCTGTATAAGTGTTATTGCATCAAATAATTTTGACAATATCTCTGGCTTCTATGTGTTCTCACACTGGCTAAGGGCTCTGCACACTTGGATATACATTATTTAACTAACAAGGTGTTCTTAAGTTGTTTTTCAGGAAATGCCTCTAGAATCCACTCTCAAGGTTGGTTTGAAATGAGTTTTCCAAGAGAATATATTGACAAAAGAAGCCTGGTCATTTTAATTTCCACCCCTTATGTACCCTCCTTGCTCTGAAAAAGCAGCATCAGAGATTGGATGCTGACACAGAGTACACAGCCTTTGCCCCAGAACAGTAAGTGGAGCTGCAAAACCTTCTTTCAAAATGTTTTGCCATATTTACCAATTCAATTGGATCAGTTTGATGGGGAACATGATTGGAACACTGAAATCCATGTATATGTTCATTGCTTCACTTATGTAGCTGTGAATAAATTCCTGATTGGAAAATGATGCATGGTACACAACGGTGCTAAGGCGTTTTCTATGACCAAGTATGGTAAGTTTGGAAGAAACTTATGCATAAAATGAAAGTTCATGCCCAACATAAATATTTCTTCTGTTAAGGAATAATGTGATAACATGTAGGTAACCTGCCAGTGTATTGCTGACTGGTTACCCTGGGCATGGTGCTGTACCCATATCTTAGTATTGGATTTTGGTGCTAGTAGCTTTCACATTCAGAAACTGCCATATCCAGGTTAAGCTTGGTGACTGGAAGTCAATTTTACTGAGTTCATATATAAAGCTCATCCCTGCCTCCAGGGCCACATTTTTCATGAGTTCATTGTGCACTGACAAGCTTAGCTAGGGAAAAAATTTTGATGACTTTCCCACAGCCTGAGTCATATATCTCCTTGATTATTGAAGTCCTGCTCTCGGAAAGCCTGTATTTGCTCATACTGATGCATCATGTACCATTTGCATGGCGGAATCATATGGCCCAAGTGGCAGAAAAACCAGAGCATTAGCCTAGAACATTTCTTCTTTCTTGCCTCGAAGCTAGCAGCTCTTTAAAGTTAATTTGTATATGGATCAGAATTGCATGCCCAAGTGAGAAATATGCTGCATCTCAAGTCCAAATAGGCCTACCGAGTACGGTGCTTTCATGGTGGTAGGAGGGGCCTAATGCAACAACTTATGCTTCACCTTAAGAAATATATCTGCATGTTCCAAACTGAACTATAAGAAAATTTACAAAAATATGAACTTTACCAACAAGTCCAGAGTGATTTATTTCTGACTCATTTCGAAAACTAAGCCTAATATTATCACTGTAAGGGATTTGGGGGATTACTTGTGGGAAGGATGAGATATGCTTGATTGGTCTTTTTATCTCCTTGATAGTGGATTCTGATTAAACACTTTTTTCTCTTTTTTTTTAACTTTTACAAAAACTTTATTGGAATTTCATACATGCATATAAGGTGTTTTGATCAAATCCATGCCCACTCCCTCCCCTCCAAAATTCTCGAGGTAACCCTAAAATCTTTTAAGGACTAGATACAAGCTCCCAAATACTTTTGATATTTTTGGCCTTTGGGATAGAGTATGTTGTTAATAGGCTCAAGGACATGTTGCCTTTTAGCACAGAAACTGGATACATTTCTTTGGAGTATTTTTACCCTTACTGCCTGGCCATTTCCTACCTCTTATTCATATTATGCCATCCTCTGAACGGGTTACCCAAATTGCCAATAGGCAATAGGGACGCAGACTACTCTGGCTTCTTCCATGTTGAACTAATTCCTACTTCCTATTCTTATCGCACCATCCTCTGAAGAGGTTACCCAAATTGCCAATAGGGAATAAGTATGCAGACCACTCTGCCTTCTTCCATGCTGAGCAGGGACGCAGGATGAGGCAATTAGAGTACCCCTTCAGTGGGTCTGTCTAAAAGACTCCCACATTGTATAACTCTTGTCTGTAAAGGGAAAAGAAAGTCCTTGAATCATGAATAGGAGATGTGAAGGAGAAGTAAAGGCAAGAGTAACTAGCACTACAAGTTCTAGACAGGGAACTAGCAAAAAGTCAGAACAGGGCAATTTTCAATGCTCATATGAATCCATTGGAGTTTCTTGACAAGGTCTTCCAAATGCATCCCTCTGTTGGGTTTTTCCTCATTTTTCTCTTACAAAAGCTTAATACTATCATACTGGATCCTGCATAAATCTTGCTACAAACCCTCCTCACTGACCGATACACTATGGTAAAAATTTTCCACTATTGGAGAAGGTAATTACCAAAGACCCGTTCAACTTGCTAATATTCTGTTGGCTGAAACAGTTATGTGTTATACCTACAGTACGTGCCTGAAGCAAACCCATAAAAGTCACAGATGCTATTAGATATGATTAATTATCCCATTGGCATATATGCGTCACATGAAATTTTTAAAACAGCTATACTTATGTATCATATTTTCCTAATATTCCTAAATATGAGAATTGATTTTTACTTACATAATATTTTTCAACACACATCATTATGTCATATTGTTTTTAACAACTCATCTCAAGCATTTTTACATACACACTTATGTTTTCAGATTTAAAATTTTTTAAAATTTTTTATATGTATGTTTTGCCTGAAAATGTGTGTGCAGTATGTGGGTGGAATGTCCAAAGAAGTCAGAAGATGGCATCAGATCATCTGAATATGGAGTTATGAATGGTGTTAGCCCCTTTATGGGTGCTGGAAACTAAGCCTGGGTCCTTTAGAAGAGCAGCTAGTGCTCTTAACTGCTGAATCATCATGACTTTGGCCCTGTTCGCAGATGTTTAATAGTGTGAGGTGATTATTTATTGATGAATCTACAAGATATAAGGATATATTACTTTGAATAGACAATTTGAGCAAGTTTCTAAAAATGTTACAAAAACATAAAAATATAATTTAAAATAGTATGCACAGTTTTTTCCTTCTCAGTTGTACATCTCAATTTCCATTTCATAATCCAAAGAGAGACAGAGCTTTATACTAAACAACGGCTGAAATAATTAAGATTTGGTGTCTAAGTGCGTGAGAATAAAGTTACTGAATTGACATCAAAAAAGCAAAATGTTTACAAACAGTGAACTCATAAATCAACAATTACAGTATTATCATCTCTTACACAAATACCGATTTGTGGGTTTTCTCAGTGTGTCTGCGAAATGTCTGCTCTGTAAACATATATCGTGGGATTGAGTATTTTTTGTCAAAATGTTTAAAAATGAGAGGAGCTTGCCTCCTCAAACACATTAGATTTTGTTTTTAAGTAGATGAAGGTGGCTGATTCGTAGAATAAGCAAACCGCAGTAAATGGGGGAGGTGTTTCCTGTGTTTTATGATGGCAATAGAATGATAAATACAATTCTTCTGCCATACAAAGCTAGGATCTGGACAAGATACCCACAGTGAACTTCATACAGGGCTCAGGGACCATTGCAGGAAAGGGTGCTGAAAAGTGGTAAGAGCCAGAGGAGGAGCTGTATGATCAGAATCGGAAATTATATGCAGTTGTCCATGCACATAATCCAGCAAATAAGGAGAGATATTTTCTTACAAGGATAGGACACTTGGTAGGTTAACCAGACTCCAGTGCATGGACCTCTACTGAAGGACACCTGGGGACACAAATCAGACTCTGTATGTTTTATTTTATATATATAAAATAAAACAGTCTATCAGATTGGGCAGGGGACCATAGGGAAGTTTAGGTTAGGTGCAGGGACCTAAATATCATCAAATTGTACAGTATAAAAATCTCAAATATTTAACAAAAAATTACAGAGAGAGAGAGAGAGAGAGAGAGAGAGAGAAAGAGAAGGAAGGAAGGAAGGAAGGAAGGAAGGGAGGGAAGGAGAGAGAGAGAGAGAGAGATACATGTGGCCCAAATTTGTGCATGAATTAGCCATCTTGAATTTATTCTGTCCCCAGATGAAAAGCAAGTTAAAAATAGAAGAATTAAATATTACAAAAAGAATTTATTACATTGTGATTTTCTGAAATTTCATATCTAGAATGGATTATGTTGGTGATTTTGGGGGGATTAGCATGGTCATACTGACTGGGACTAACATCATAATGTGGACAAACGGAGCTAAACTTGCTCTCAAGTCACAGTTGTGCTTTTTCTTTAGCAACTTCTCTCTTCCAGACCGCTGTTACTTAATAGCTAAAAAAATTATCACTGGACATTCATGCCCAGAAAGAAAGATTGCTACTATCCTGTGCAATGCAATTATATTCCGTCATGATAATTAGCAAAGTAGCCTCCCCCTTGTGACTGCTGCAAGTCATTCTTTTTCTCAATTGAAAATTTGCAACTTTCATACAATGTAATTTGATGGCATTTAGGATCCCAGCTCTATCCACACCTCATCTTACTGCCCCCCCACACATATAGATTAATGTACTCTTTCTTATATATTTAATAGGGCCTGCAAAGTCCTTCAGTGTTGGTCTATCCACTGAAGCCTTATCCTTACCAAGAGCCTTATCCTTAACAGAGACCTTGTCTCCCCTTCCCAACAGTCATCCACTGTCAAAAGTTCCTTTGGTTGTTTGGGTTGGTGTTTCTTACCCACTTTCTCATATTTATAGTGCCCAGTCACTCTTGTTTGTCTGGTCTCATCTCCTTTTAAAACAATTTAGGAGAGCAATTATTTTTTTTTTCACTTCTCAGGTTAAAGCCAAGGGCACTCTGCCCAGAAACTCAAACAGGAACTTGGAGCAGAAGACAGGGGTAAATGTTTCTTGGTGACTCTCTTGTGAGCTCATGCCTAGCTAGCATTATTTTTTATTTTAGTTATTTTTATTTTATGTGTATGAGTGTATTGCTTACATGTAGGTAGGTGCAACTTTGTACTTCAGTGACCAAGGAGGTCATAGCAGGGCATCAGATCTCCTAGAACTGGAGTTACAGATAATGTTAGGTGCCATGTGGGTGCTGGAAATCAAACCTGGTCCTCTGCAAGGGTAGCCAGTGGTCTTAACCATGGAGCCCTCTCTCCAGCCCCAAGCTAGCATTATTAAACTCTTCATGCCTATCTGTCTAGAGAATGGTGTTCCTCACAGTGGGATAGGCCCTCCTACATTAATTGTCAATCAAGTTAACCCCCCATCAGACTCCCTATTCAGGTGACTCTAAGATGTATCGGGCTTACAGTTACAGATTACTAGGACAACAGTGGTTTATACACTCAGCATGGCTTCTCATGCTTTAATTTTATCTTCTAAGGTAAAATCACCATGGACAGCATGAAACTGTCATCAGCCATAGAGACGCCTAAGTTTTCTAAAACGTTATTTCTTGTACTTTCCACCAGAAAGTCACAGCATCCCATTCTATTGCACTGCTACGATTGCAAATGTATAACTCAAACTTAATTTGAGAAACAGAGAAAGTGACATCTCTTCTCTCAACCCTTTCCTTCCAACAGTCAACCCAAGTTTATGTAATCTCTGCCAAAGGTATGTTGGTATCTTTCACCAAATTATTGCCCAAGACTTAACATCAGTTAAAACACATGAAGCAACAAAACGTACTGGTTTACTTTTCTATCATTGAGCTATAAGAGGCAACACTTAAGTGTTGTTTGAATCTTTATTTTAATTTCCTCTCCTTTGTTCAAAATGCTCTTCCAATTACTTTGCACAAATTCATAGTGCATCTTTTTTCAAACACATATTCTTTTTATTTTTTTTTGTTTTTTATTGAATTTTTGTAGATGTGTACAACAGTTCTTAATCAAAGTTTGGCCCCACCCTCATTCATGCACCCAATCCCCCCACCTGAACTCATGTGTTCCACTGTACATGTTAAGTCCCATCCAGTCAAGCATTTGTACCCAGCTGTCCTTCAGTGTAAACTCATCCACTGGAGTCTAGTCAGCCCACATAGAGATCATATGTAAGGCATACTCTCCCTCATCCAGCATCAATCAGTCTCCAATAGTTCTCAGTCTAGGGCCAGCCTGCCACCCATTTCTCTCCTCCACTTCGGGCCCTTGTTTAACTGAGGTGGCATGGGTCCTGTGCTCCATGACACCATGGCCATAAGTTCACATGTGCAAACTTCCAATAACCTGAAAGCTACTCCCTTGAGTTGATGAATCAGCCCTGGCACTTGTAGTCCTTCCACCCCCTCTTCCGCAAATAATCCCTGAGTGGTGGGTAGATGAGGTTCAACATAGGAGTCCCATCCAAGGATACACACTCTGCAATCTCTTATTCTTTAAAACTTGGCCAGTTGTGGCCTAACGTGTGCATAACCCTCTGTTGTATAAGGAAGCTTTACTGGTGACAGTTGAGGAATGTACTAGTTTTTTCTCTAATTCTTGTTCCACTATGTTCCATGAGCCTTAGGTGTAGAGATTCAACTGCAGATGTGTCACTTAGTACTTGGCATCTCTCAGACATTTATTTCCTGGGCATGACCAGATGTGCATTCTACAGTAGCCTCCATCTGTTGCAGAACAGAGCTTCTCTGATGAATGGTATATGCTTGTCTGTAGATTTAAGGATCCATTTTTAGCATATGTTAAGAAATTTCATTTGTTTATAGATATGAAAGAGACAGGATTTTCTTTAGGAACTATGTTCTCTCCTGCCATGTCTATTTGCTGATTGCCTCACAGATAATGCCACTATTGTGCCTTTAGAGGCAGTTTAACTTGCAAATCATTATGGATATTAAGGTTTAGGTCTGGGTTGGATCATGAATTGTTTTTCTACCTTGGAAGTTTGCATATCATAGTCTAGAATTATGATAGCTAAACTTTAGGTAGATGAACCACAGGTCAGTTTCCACTACATTGCTCTAAGCCCTCTTTCTGAAACATGTCCTGTTTTCAGCAGTAGGGACTTATCTACTGGCTCTTGGAGATAACCAATAGGTTTGGCAATAGCCTGTGTTATTTTGGGAGTCTCCTGGACCACTTTCACCAACTACTCATTCTGGCACTGTGTTCCTTGCCAAGCAGTTCCCAGGGATACATGTGCACTGATGTTTAGACACTGTATGGGGATTTCTCATGGGGATTTGGGGGCACTGAATCTTTTATAAATACCGTTTTTTTTTCTTATTGTGTGTTGTATTAGTCACTTTTCTGTGGGTGTGGTAAAAATACTGACCAAAGCAGTTTATGAACGGAAGAATTTATTTGAGCTTCTGGTTCCATGGGAATTATAATCTATCTTGGCAGGGAGACGTGGTGGCAGAGGTGGCTGGAGGAGGAGTGGAAGCTAAGTTCTACATCTTCAAGCAGGCACAGGAAGCAAGAGGGCAACTGGAGATCCAGCAAGGCTTAAGAACTCTCTAACCCACCCCCTGTGACGTACTTCCTCCATGATAACCACACTTTCTAAGATCTCCTAAAACAGCACCACAGTCTGGGAAAAATTGCCCAAATACTTGGCACCTATGGGGGACATTTTCATTCAAACCACCACATGTGTGTTTGTATATGATATACAAGCTTCAGTGGGAATATGTGTGTAGTTAGACACATGTGTGGAGGACAGAGGAGAACATTCTCAATTTGGTTCTTTCCATCTACCTTCATGTGCATTTTGGAAATCAAAATTCTGGTCATAAGGTTTGTGCAGCGAGCACTTTTACACTTTGTATTACAAAATTACATTTCTCTTGCTGTGATTTAAAAAAAAACAATTTTAAAGGAGGAAAATTTTATTTGGATTACTATTGCAGTGAATAAACATCTATCCTGGCAGGGAAGCATGGCAGGAGGCAGCCTGAACAGGAAGCTAGCTGAGGGCACACATCTACAAGCAGGAACAGGAAACAAAGAGAGACAAAGGGAAATGAGTCAGGCCATATACTATCAAAGCCCGACCCCTTGAGGTGCTTCTTCCAGCATGATTACACATCCTAAAGGGTCCATGACCCTCTCCAAACAGAACTACCAACTGAACAAGTATTGAAATCCTTGGAGATTTGGGGGAACAGTCTCATTGAAACCACCACACCCTCTATGGTATCACTGAAACTGTCATAGTGTATGCTTCCGCTAGTTTTCTGGTTATTAAATTTGTTCTCCTAGCAGCAATAAAAAAAGTCTTAAGAATACAAACTTTAGATTATTATTTCAGTGGAGAGAGTTCGGCAGAATGATAAATGGCAATTACAGCTGTGCTATAGAGAATATCTTCAGGAAACACTAAGAAACGTAAGACATTTGCTTTATAACAATTTTGAAGTATGGTTACACAATAAATTAAATTCAGTCGTTGTAGCTTACAACAGTAATGTGTTCATTCTGCCTCACAAATGCCTAAGTCAGGAACTCAGAGTTTCATCTGGGTGGTTTTTCTGTTTTACATAACATTAACTGTGGTCACTTAGGGTTATTTATGTTCTATCTCAACAGCAATGTCTGAAATACTTTCAAATTTTATGTAACATAATTAAAAGACTCAGGAAAGGGAGTCATTTTGCTTTGTGGTTATAGCCATCATTGGTCGTTCATTCTCTATGGCTGACCTTGCACAAATGTACATATAGGCAGCTATAACTGGACATAACTGGATACATAAAAATTTAATGAGTTGTCATGAATTTGGTATGGGACATAATGGAAGGGACATGGAGAGCTTGGAGGGAGAAATAGGGGACAGCGTGGTCAAAATGTGTTGTATGTATCTATGAAATTCTGGATGAAACAAAACATTTTTAAAAATAAAATATTATGGCCTGGAGAGATGGCCCAGTGGGTAATAACAATGGCTGTTCTTGCAGAAGACTAGAGATCGGTTCCCAGCACCCACAATAGTTTTATTTTTATTTTCAGAAATCCAGTGCACTCTCATGACCTCCCTGGGCATTGCATGGCACAGTTGCACTTACATACATGTAGGAAATGTACTCATACAAATAAAATAAATTTTAAAAAAATTACATACATTGGTGTTTGGAATGTGAAGTAGCAAAGTCACTTAATGCCACATTATATTTTTTCATTCCTAAATACTACCCAGAAGAAATGAAAAATGTGCAAAATAGAGAATTTCTTAATGATTATACAAAGTATCTTTTTTCTTCCTTTTTATTGAGCTTTTAAAATTTCATACATTTCTCACTTAAATCCAGACCCCCTCCCCCGTCTACACCTCCCCCATCCTCCAACTGAACCATATGCACTCTGCCATACATGCTGAGTTCTATTCATTCAGGTGTTTGTATCCAAATGTCCTTCAGTATAAATGCATCCACTGGAGTCTAGTTGGCCCATCCAGTGGTTGTATATAAGTCATACTCTCCCTCACCAAGCAGCAACCAGTTTTAAACAGTTCTCATGGAACATAGCAGAATAAGGGTAGAGAAAGGCTAGTGCATGCCTCAACTTTCACCAGTGAGGTTTCCATATACATCAGAGTGTGATATAGAAGGCCACAACTGGTCGTTTTGGAGAATAAGAGACTGTAGAGTGTGGGATGAAACTCTTATATGGAACCTCACCCAGCAAAGGTTCAGGGACCATTGCAGAAGAGGAGGCAGAAAGATTGTAAGAGCCAGGGCTGGTTCATGAACATAAGGAGGTGGAGACTTCTAGGCCGCTGGAAGCATATTCATGCAAGCCTGCTGGCAGCAGTGACATCAAACGCTCGACTCATGTCAGCTCAACTGAACAAGGGCCCAAAGGGGGGATAAGAAATTGATGGCAGGCCAGCACTAGATTGAGAACTATTTAAGACAAAGTATCCTTTGGAAAACAGAATCTTGCATTTGGAAGGAACAAGAATTTCAACAAAAGGTAAACATATAATCCATAACCAGTGGAATTCTATTCTACAGTAAACATTTGATTTACTGTATCGGCATAACTAATATGAAATTTGGATCTTCATACTGGACAATGACTCAGCATTTAAAGGGGCATGTACTCATGGACCAGCAATGGCCAGGAACTGAAATATCTGAGTACTGGATCCTGGGTTAAAGGTATATGGATAATATACCTCACAGTTGCATGAGGGAGTTTGGGTGATATGGATAGCTTAGAAAAACTTACACATTAATTAAACTCAGGCAGTTTGGTAGCAATTTAAGTATGACAAGAGAGAATAGCTATCCTCACTGGAGCAAAGTCAGTCATTGCTTTATAAATATCACAGGGTGTTTAGACAGCAAACCCAAGTTCTTATATAAATGTGATATTGCCAGTTATTTAAAAAAATAAGAACATTGAATTTTCAGTAGAAGAATCAACTTCAGCAAAACTGAAAAGGTAATCTGATAGTAAGTTGATACGTCTCTCAAGAATATTAATTTGTGTATCATGATTCAATAAACAATATGCAACTCCTAAAATCATGGATTTCAAATTATTGGACTTAAAGTGATTTACTGTTTGATTCTTCTTGTATTTTCCTGTTGGGAGCTATTATGGGCACAGCCATTGCTGAATTAGGCTGTGGCAGCTTGCCTTGACTTAAGCATTGGAGAAAGAATGCTTCCATCCTGGGAGTTTCCCTGCTCTCTGCTTCTGTGGTCTGAGTTGACAGGCTATGCTTCCCTGATTCATTGGCAGTCTTGGAAACATAGCTAAAGAGTTCTGTTTCAGTTTATGAGCACTGGAGTTTCTCAGCACTGTTAGCTTGGTTTCTACATAGAAATTCTGAATTACAGTAGTTGCTAAGAGTAATCACAAACAGTACACCTTATATCTAAGATATAAATATTATGTAGCTGAATCTTGGATAATGTAAACGTTGTGTGAGTTTCGGTTGGTGAAGTAATGTATTTTTGGTGGTAACATAATGTATCCTTGGTTATTCCTTAGCTACCTTCTGTTTAGTGATAGATTGTTATCTGACAATTACATAATGAAATAAATTCTTTCATCACAAGTTGCTTTAGAAGAGTGTCATCACAGTAACAGAAAAGCAAAGTAAAACACAAACTGAAGCTGGGTATTAGCGTTCTTTTTCTCTGCTTCTCACTGTAGATGCAATGTAACTATGTGCTTTGACACCCTGTGTCTTCCCCACTATTATAGACTCTATCATGAAACTATGAGTCAGAATTTGCTTTTGTTTCCATGAGTTGCTGCGTCAAGTATTGTCATATAACACATGCAACATGAACAGTAGCTGTTAGTTTTCTACTGCTGGAATAGAACACCATGACCAAGGAAACTATAGAAGGAAGTGAGTATTTGGACTTACAGTTAGATGGGAGGAGTTTATAAGGGAGGAGAATTTATCACTCATAGTAATCATATAGAAAACCAAGACTGTTGAGACTGTTGTGTCGATTAACTTGATCGTGTTGTGCTTATGCCACTTGAACTGGTTTGGAGGAAAAATGGAGAAGAGTTTGGAACTTTGAGCTAGGAAAGCATTTAAATACTGTAAGCAGAGCTTAATGGGTCATTCTTTTCCCAGATTGAAAAAAAAGAATTCAAAGAGAAATAAGGACAGTGCAGGACTAGCTCATGGATTTTCAAACAAGAACATGGACTTTATTCTAGTAGAATAGGAGCCATTCATTTGATAGTTGACCAAATATATGACTGTATTCTATCAATATCCTGAGACGTTGAATCTAAAGGTACAGTACAAATTTGTTTAGGGGAGGGAATTTTCAGGACAGACTATGTTATGGTCACTGTTTTCTATTTGAAGGCAGATGTATAGTGAAATAAAGCAAGACTAAAAAATTACTCGATTGGCTGTAGCTACATATTTTTCTAATGGGAGTATGGTTCAATGGGAGGTTCTTAACTACATAACTGATTGCAGGTTATATGTTGAGACCTAGCTGTGGCCTGCTCTGAGTTATTCCACATTGTGTAAAACAATTGTTTTTCATATTGTTCCATGGCCTGAGAGACCTGAAATACAGGTTTTTCTCCTCAATTTTGAGGATGAAGGATGATCCTACACCTGCTGGGATACCTGAATATAACCTCTATCTAGCAACACTCATATATCAGACACTGATAAATAACTCATTCCTGGGTCTAGAATGGGTACTACTGTTTAACTTTATCAGAGTGAAATGAGACTGTAAGAACACATGGCATATTAAAATCATGTCACTGAAACTAGGCTCAAGAACTTTTGGAACACACCAGTCCAAGGAAAGGGCGCAACTTTCTCACCTGTACCTTTCAAAGATGTGGACACCCAAGCACTGAAATTGTGGGAGATCTGTTGTCTAATCAACTGGTGTGTGTGTGTGTGTGTGTGTGTGTGTGTGTGTGTGTGAAGGACCAACAGGCAGAAAACTGTTGATTGTCCTTTTGGCTTCAGCTCAACTAAGTCCCCAAGAACTGATGTGACTTACTGTTTACTTTTTGTCTGTTTGCCACTCTGAACCTGGACCTGCCCCAAATTTATAGAACTCTGCATCTTCTCGGTTCTGCCAACAGGTGATAGGCAAAAATTTTGAGTATCCCCCATGGTCTTTATGCTCTGGTAATTATTTTTGTTCAGTCACACCCAATGGGGAATTAGTGGTCATATAACTTGATTCTATTTGGATCATGTGTCAAAAGTGATACAATATATGTTGTTATGAATACAGAGCATGTCTTTTCTTCAGCAATAGGGTCTTACCATCAAGTTCCGGGAGGCACACAAGGGCTATGGCAATAGCCTGTGTAATTTTGGGAGTCTCTTAGACTACCCTTGCCAATAATTCAAAGGGAAGTTTCTCCTGTCTGGCACTGTTTCTTGTTATGTAGTCTTCAACTACATACATGGACTCATGTAGAGATGTTGTATATGTAAATTTTTAGTAGATTTTTGGGTGCCATTTCTTGTTGTCTCCAATTTTTATTGAGTTTTTGTGCATTTTATATAATACATCTTAATCGAATTTAGACCCCCCCCTCAAAAAACAAAAACAAAAATTATTTTACCTTAAAGTTCAAAGACACTTAATCTCTGTGTGTGACTAATTGTGGAACTCTGTGACAGTCTTTGTCTTTTGCCAAAGAAGCTCCTTTGATGATAGGTGACTGGCATCTTTGTCTGGAAATATAAGGATCCATATTTAGCATATACTAAAGACTTATGTTTTCTAGGGATGTGACAGCCATGGAGTTTTCTCTGGGATCTATGACCTTGCTAGCCATTTATGTTTGGATATTTGCCACATATGAGTGTGCTCCCATTAATTGGGCTTTAGGTCAAATTAGGTAGCTATTGCTTACCCCCAAGATAAAAGTGTCACTACTGCCCCAATGCAGTTCGTTGTGCTGATTATTGGTATGGTTATTAGGCCTTGAAGCTGGGATTGGACCATGGATTGGTGTTTTCTCTTATCAGCTTGCATAGTGGTCTCCCAGACTATGAGAGCTAGCCTTTGGGGAGTGGCTTCCAGGTCAGTTCCAGCTCTGTTGCTCTAAGTCCTGTGTCCAAAGCATGTCCTGTCTTCAGCAATAGGGTTTTACCTTCAAGTTCTGGAAGGCAATCAAGGACTGTGGCAATAGCATGTGTAATTTTGGGAGTCTTCAAGAACCAGGAAAATGGAAAGGAACCAGGACATTAAAGGGAAGGAAGGAGTCTGAGAGAGAAAACCAGTAAGAGACAGGTGTTACCAAGGAGAGAATAGGTAAAATGGGAGTGTTTATATGGGAGGGAGAGATGGGGGTGTACAAGAAACTATGGAGGTAAAGAGAAAAAGGGAGCTCAAGAGACAGGAGCCCATAGGAGGCAGATATTATCAAGGGTGAAATGGGGAAAATCAGGAGACTTTAACTGGGGAAGGAGGAGGGTGTTTAGAGAGAGAGATAAAAGAGATAAATAATGTGTAGCTGATGTAAAAAAAAGCAGAAAGAAGTGTATTAGATCAAAAAACCTACTGAAAATTTACACATACATAAATATACTTTCATTAGACTGTTTCAATTTTCAAACATTGAAAATACCTCAAGTTTTGCATACTTGTTTCTATGTTATCTCATGCTATTCAGTCTGATATAACAAACTACTGTAAACTGGGTCACCTATAAAGAGCAGCATTTAGTTCCCACACTTGTGGAGGCTAGAGAGAAGTAAGACACAGTTGCTGAAGGGGGAAAAGGAAAAATGGGGGAAGAGGATCTTAACTGGGAAGGGGATATCGGGGGGTAATGCAAACATAAATGAAGGAGTCGCAAATAATAAGAATTTTTAAACTAGCCAAAGGGAATCATATTATTTTATTAGCTTACATTAAAATACATACATATTTTAAATAGAATTATATCCATTAAGATGATAATGCTCCTTCTAAAAGGTATAGATTACCTAAAACAAACAAACAAAAACAGTGCCAGGCATGGGAAATCTCCCTTCAAATAGTTGGTCAGGGTGTCTATTTATATTTCTCTTGATTGCCTCCTAGAGATTGAAAATAATACCCTATTTCTAAATGCACAATAGATTTTGGACAGGAGACTTGTAGGAACTGAGCTGCTACTGAGGTGGACCCTCATCCCCTGTGGATCAACTTCTCATAGTATCAGAAGACGCTATGCCGGGTGCAGGGGTGGGGGGCAATTTTCAGTTCTACTCAGCTGTAAAGCCTGTGAACCACAACAATTAACAGCCTGAGAAGATATCCACAATTGTGCAATAGTGGAGCTTTTGTCTTGGGAGTAGCCAACAGATATCTAATTGGGCATAATGCCTGCTCAATAGAAAGGAATTCATGTCTGGTACTATAAACCCAGCTGATTACCAGTGGCTGAGGAGGTGATAGATGCTGGAGGAGAATCCACTACTGCCATTTTCCTAAATCAATATATTTTTATGCATATTTTTATTGAATTTTTGTGCATTTTATACAATAATCTTATCCATATTTAGACAACTTTCCCTGTCTGCACCAAATAGTCTCCCCCACTGGATTTCATGCATTTGGTCATATATATTAAGGCCTATCGAGTCAAGCTTTTTTACCTGTATGTCTGTCCCTCTGTGCAAGTTCATCCACTGGAGTCTATTCAGCCTATCTATAGTCCCTCCCTTAAAGAAGATCTACTCTCCCTCACCAAGCAGTAATCAGTTGTCTATAGTTCCTTGGCTAAGGTTGGGGCCTGCTGCCCATTTCCCAGTTTTATGATGGCTTTTTGTCTGGTTGAGTTTGCATGCGTCTTGTGCATGCTGTCACCTGTCCTGGAAGTGTATATGAGAAATTTTCCAGAGGCCTGGAAGACTCTGTTTCCTTATGTTCATGCACCACCTCTGGTTCTTAGAATCTTTCCACTCCCACTTTCGCAGTGGACCCTGAACCATGGGTGGATAGGTTTAGTACAGGCGTCTTATTCAGGGACATACTCTCTGCAGTCACTTATTCTCCACACCTTGACCAGTTATGGCTTTCTGTGTGCATTACACTCAGTTGCATGAGGTTGCTTCACTGATGAGAGTTGAGGAAGGCATTAGTGTTCTATCTGCTCTGTGTTCTGCTATCTTCCATGAGCCTTAGGTGTAGAGGTTCCACTGTAGATGTGTCACTTGGGGCTGACAATATCTCAGACACTTATTCTCTGCATATGACCAGTTGTGAAACTCTGTGATAATCTCCATCTGTTGCGAATAGTAGCTTCTCTGAAGAATGAAAAAAGGTATGTTTCCCAGTAAATATAAGGACCTGTATTTACCATACAGTAAGAAATTACATTTGTCTAGGGACATGAAAGAGATAAGGTTTTCTCTAGGCTCTACCCAGGTGTATTTGGCTATATTTACAGGTCCACATATGAGTTCCCTCACACTGAGAGGGTTCAAATCCAATTGGAAAGATACTGATTACCCCCAAGGTAAAAGTGCCACTATTGAACCACTATAGCTTGTTGTGACAGTCGTTGATATGGTTACAAGGCTTTAAAGCTAGGCTTGGATCATTTATTCATTTTCTCCCATAATTTCTAACTGTAAAATAAATAACAATCTTATATCCACACATAGTGTAGCTCTTCTCATCAAACAAACTTCTTTTTGAAGATGAAGACAAATAGTTGCAGAGATCTGCAACTGGACTAAAGAGGAGAGAAGAAGTCACCATATTTTGTCTAACCCAAATTGACAACTCTACAGTTCAACAATGCAAGCTTTACACCTTGACTCTGAGAACATCACAGAAGAGGTGTTGGAAAGATTGCAAGAGCCAACAGTCAACATGTCAACATGGATTGTGGAAATTCTACAAGATCTTATTGAGAGATAGGGGATCAGTTTTCTCTAGGGGCAAGTTTCTTGATAGGTCCACTCTAAGGAGTCAATCCTAAATTCACGTACACATAAGCAACAAAAATCGGACTCAGTAGGTTGCAAGTGATTCCAAGACATAGGAGGCAGAGGCAGGTGAATCTCCGGGTTTGATGCCAGCTTGATCTATATAGGGAATTCCAGGCCAGCTAGGCTTAAATACACACACACACACACACACACACACACACATGTGTGTGTGTCTGTGTGTGCATGCGTGTGTGTATATGCAACAATAATAGAGAAGAGCTCGTGAATTTGAGACGTGGGGAAGGAAACAGGAGGAGTTTGAGGGGAAGGAGCAAGGACAGAAATGCTATAAATTTGATACTTAAGTATGAAATTCTCAAAAATAAAACATTTAAATATAAAAAATAATATATATATTGTGTTAATTACATGAAACTGATGCCATCACTGTTTTTTCCTAAGATTATATACATATGTGTGCACAAAGGTCTGTGGTTGTCTTGTCTTTGAAGCTTTCATGTGACTTAAAGTGATAAAGTGTGTGTGTTTTTACATTTTACAAACACACACATATAATGATCTTCTTCATATATATATATATATAATAGATGATAGATAGATGATAGATAGATAGGTAGATAGATAGATAGATGATAGATATATGATAGATGATAGATAAATGATAGAGATGATAGATAGATGACAGATGATAGATAGATAGATAGATAGATAGATAGATAGATATAGATAAGTAGGTAGATAGATGATAGATAGATAGAAAGATGATAGATGATAGATAGATAGATAGATAGATGGTAGATAGATAGATAGATAGATAGATAGATAGATAGATAGATAGATAGATAGATCATCTCAAGGCTAGGAAGGGAGTTCCTATATAATGGTATATAGTAAACTTTTCTCAAAATCAGGGTCCTATGGTCATTTACCTATCTTATCACTTTCTCTTTTGGCTCTTTTAACTCTAAATTTGTCTGAAGCAAAAGAAAATTCATGCAGAGTAAATAGTAATGAGCCCCAAACCACCCGAAATGGAGGAGTTAAGAATAAATATCAACAAACTATATGACCAGTAAGCTGCTTAACTAGAATATTATTGAAGAAAATCTTCCTGAACTAAAGACAAACTAATACTCAATTGAAGTGATCAAAAGTACCCCATCCAAAAACCTACTGCACATGGGAATTGTGGCTATTCTTCAATATTAATGGGCAAGAAATTAGTTCTCCACTAGGTGTTCAAGAATTGTTTCCTTTTAGCTGCCTCATGCTCTGTGTCTCCCACTGTACTGATATGAAGAACCTAACTCAGTAAGGAAGCAAGATAAAAATTGCATTTGTAGAGAGAATAAATGTTGCATGACTTTTACAAGTCTCCCCTTCATCTCTTAAGGCCTTAGCATGCACAAACATAATTGCTCCTCACAGGGTAATTAGTGACTACAGTGAAATAAGTAAGGAATTCTTTTATTATTATTAATAGTAATTATTATTATTAAGGAATGCATACAACAGAGCAGCTTTATTTTCAATTAGAAAGTCAGGAAAGGGTTCTTTGCAAAGACTCTGTTTAAGCTAAGATCTGAAGGAAGAAATCAATGATTGTCAGCAAATAGTGGGACATAAGAAAAACTCTGTTCTCAAAGTTAGCAAAATAAACAGAAAAGAGAGCTTTATGAACAGTGGAGTTAGGGGCTCGAAGAGAAGACGGAAGAGTGACGTGGGAGCCAGGTGATCTAAAGCATTATAGACCATATTAAAGATTTGTTACTTTACCCTAAGAAGCATGAAAAGCAGTAGGAACTTGGAACACAAGAGTAACATCTATGGTTTTAGAGCATCAGTCTGACTGCTATATGAATACATACACTGGAACAAATGAGAGAGCATGCCCACCCTACTTAGAGTTGAGTTCATGTGTCACCTCTCTCCTAAGAATTCCTTCAAAGTGAGGAATTTTTCACTCTTTCCCAATGTCGCCTTCCCCCACAAAGTGATGTGCTTCCTTGGAGCAGACTTGGCTATGTTAGTTTAGACATCATGAAGCCATTCTTTAATAGAGAATCTTGATCATTCCCCCAAATATCCGCAGGCTCCTGTGATTGTCCACTGATTAATATTCTTCATTAAATAAGAGGAAATAATAGGAATCTCTGATTATCACACCATTTTTTGAGCTACCAATAGACATAATTTTTATACTCTGCTCTCTTGCTATGTGTTAAAATTATTTAAACGATATATAATATATTTCAAAATTACTGGAAAAGTTAAAAAATGTCCTGCCCATTAATTTGATTAATGTTTAAAGAAATGAAAATGATTATTGCCTTAAGTTTGTTATTGCACAATGTAATAATATATGTGATTACTTTAAGATAATTATATACAAACATCATGCCTCAATAAAAACTATAGCTTAGTGAGGGGAGCTCACAGTTTTTCTGAAACTGATCCTAATTTAGTGGGTGGGTTTTCCTCATGGTGGATGAGAAATTATAAGCCCAAGAAATTACATTTGAAAATAATGTTTTTCAATATTAATATTCTGATCAATTTTAATGACAAAGTAAAAATTAAATTCCAAGAAATGCTAATTTTCTTTCTTTTTCTTTTTTAAAGAATGTGGAGCTTATTTAGAAAAGGTTTCAATGTACATTTGAGCAAGGTAATTAGAGAGAGAGAGAGAGATTAAGGAAAAGTGCAGTTCACAATCACAAATAAGTACTGGCTCTTCAAGAGAAAGTCAATTTTCTTTAACATCGTATATATGTATATATAGATATACATATATATTCACCGAACTTGATCTTTTTTACATAAAATTACATGATTGGAAGGCAATCACTGATAATGAACATAAAAAAAGATTAAGAGAGATTGCTCAGTGGTTAGGAGCACTGACTACTCTTGGGTTTGATTCCCAACACCCACATAGTGGCTAACCATGTGTAACTCCAGTTCCAGGGGAGTCTGAGGTCCCCCTCTGACCTCCATGGGCATTGCGTGAGATGAGTGCGTTTCCATACATGCAGACAATACATTCTTACATATTAAAAATCAAAAACAAAAGAATAAGCTGTTGAATATTTTTAAAAAATATTTTATTGAGATTTTATAGATTTCATACAATACTTAGCTGTAATCACTCCAACAGTTCTCAGGCTAGGGCCAATACTCCACCCATGCCCCTTGCATGGGTCTTGTTCTCAAAGTCATCTCTGCTGCCCTATGATCGTGTACTAACTCTGGCTCTTGCAATCTTTCCTCCCCCTTCTTCTGAGATGGTCCCTGAGCTGTGGATGGGTGAGGTCTAATATAAGAGTTCTACCCAAAGACACACAGTCGTCAGTCTCATTCTCTAAAACTGGATCAGTTGTGGCCTTCTGTGTGCATCACACTCTGTTGTATAAGGAAGCTTTGCTAGGGAGAATTGAGGATGCACTAGTGTTCTCTCCATCCCCATTCTACTATGTTCCATGAGCCTTAATTGTAGAGGTTCCACTGTAGATATAGTGTAGATATATCACCTAGGGATGGGGCTCTCTCAAAGTATATTCTCTGTGTGTGACCAGTATGTAACTCTGCAGTAGCCAAATATCCATGGCTGGAAATGTCATAGATCCTAGAGGAAACTATATCTCTTTCATATCTTTAGACAAATGAAATTTCTTACCATATCCTAAATATGGATCCTTATCTTTACAGACAAGGATACAGTACACCACTCATCAAAGAAGCTTCTTTTTGCAACAGATGGAGGCTAAACAGTTTAATCTTTGATATTCATCTCTATTTCATTCTAATAGTATATTGGACTAAAGTTATACAGACTAAAGATAATTTCATGAAATAGAAAATGTAGCCATTATTTCTACATCTTAAAAATAACAAGAGCATAAACAATATGTGTTATATCTACCATTACTTCAGTTAGATTTGCCTATAGAAAAGTATTTGTATTTGGAATTAATTAATCTGCAGTTGGAAATAATAGCAGAATTAATTTCATATGTCAAAGAAATATGAGATTACACATTCAAAATAACTCCATTTCTAAGGAGACTGAATAGAAAACAAAACAAATGCAAGGAAACTCACAAAGGAGAAAACATGCTTCAAAAAATCACATTGAGTCATAACACAATCCATCTCAGAAGAAACTTCTTCAAGGCAAGCATAACATCTTTGTTTCTCAAACAATATATCATGGGGTTAAATGTTGGGGTCACTACGGTATAGAAAAGGGAAAGGAATTTGTCTGTTCCAGCAGAATGGGTGGACTTTGGTCTCAAGTATGTTATGATTCCTGAGCCAAAGAACAAAGCTACAACCATGAGGTGGGAGGAACAGGTAGAGAAGGCCTTGGCTCTCCCAGTGGCTGATGGGAGTTTCAGAATGGTTGTGACTATTTTCACATAAGAGACAAGAATCAGAATAAAAGGAATAGTGACCACTAGAAGGGCAATCATGTAAATCAGCATCTCGATCATAAAAGTGTCCCCACAGGCAAGGGTAAGGACTGGAGGTATGTCACAGAAGAAGTGATTCAGCTGGTTTGTTCCACAAAAAGGTAGAGAGAAGATCCAGTATGTGAACCCTATGTGCAGTGGAACTCCACTTGTCCAACAACCAACCACCAACTGAATACACAGATCACTGTTCATGACAAGTGGGTAGAGCAGTGGGTTACAAATGGCAACGTACCTGTCATAAGCCATGGCAGTCAGAATAAAGCACTCAGTGGCTCCGAAGACCAGGAAGAAATACATTTGAGTAGCACAGGCTACAAAAGAAATACTTCTATCTTGTCTGTAGAGATCTGTTAATAACCTGGGGACAGTGACTGACACATAACATATTTCCAAGAAAGCAAAGTTTCCCAGGAAAAAATACATAGGAGTCTGTAGGGAAGGGTCAACCTTTGTTATTATGATAATGAGGCTATTGCCCATCAGGATAATTACATAGATTATCAAAAATACCCCCAAAAGAAAATCTTTCAGGATTGGAACATCAGAAAAACCAATTAAGATGAATTTCACCAAGGTGGACTCATTCCTTTGTGGGGGACTTTGAAGTGCAGATTCCATTAATGAATAAGTGATTTCAGAGTTGTGAAGTTAATTCATTGCATCAGGTTCAACTGGAAAATGAGACAGCATGATGTTAAACCTACAGACAGAGGAGATTTTTCCAGTTGACTTGTTTTGCTTCTTGTATACTTTTACTGGTATGTTTCAAATCCAGTCCCCTAAACCTACAGGGCATAAAAAGGGAATAATCTTAAAATCGATTCTTTCTGTTATCAATAATGAATATTGGCATGTCTCAAGCAAAAGAAAGAAGAGAGAGAGAGAGAGAGAGAGAGAGAGAGAGAGAGAGAGAGAGAGGAGAGAGAGAGGAGACAGGGGCCAAGCTATTTTTTCTTTGACAATGAGCTGCCTCCAAAAAAAGTGTGACATTATGTAAAGAAAAATGTGTCTTCTTCCTACTCTATGGGCTGTTTTAAGTTACTTGCAATTTTTATTGGCCTCAGTCTCCCAGTGATCTGCCTTCCTCTGATTTCCAAGTGCTGGGACTAAAGGCATGCACTGCCATACCCGGCTCATAATTAGCTTTTTTCAAGTTTCACATTGTGATTGAGGGTTTTTCTCAAGAATGTTTCTCAAATAAAGCAGAGTAGTCATTCAGTAAGACTGCGCTGCCCTACCCAGGCCATAGTTTCAGGAAACTAAACCACTTCCAATATGAAAAAGAGACTTAGATGTTGACTCCAAAACTCAGAAGTATTTTCTGGCCTATGTCACAGAAAAATATTTTATTTCATAAGCTGTATAATTATATGATAGAAAATACAACACAATTAATCCTATGTTGCTTGGATATTGTGAATGTGACATAAAATCAAAGTGTTGCTGTAACATATACTAAATTTTATAATGACCTCAGCTAAATTTAACAACTATATTTACATTCTAAAACTTAGACCTTGAAGGTATTTTTACTGAAGTTGAGGATTTATAGAATCAGAATGTGAAAAGGAAACTAAAATATACAGAATTGATCACAGGGATCATTCCCTATACCAGGTGAAATGTAGCCGTTCATTTTCTCATTCTTCTTATCCATTGTTCACACTCAACATGAATTACTACATATACATAAATACAATATACATATCACTCAATATACATAAATATAGCACTCAAAATTGAGAAATTCATATATATACACATACAAATACATATACATATATAATGGAATATACGTTTGAATCCTAAGTTGCTGTCTCTGACTCACCATCAGAAAACACCCTGCTAAATCCCATGATGATTAAGCCTTCGAGCATTTCTTTAATAAACCAAAGATGTTCGGTGTCCATCCTCTGTACTAGATTCTAGCTGTCATAGTTGTTTTCTTGGGTTTTTTGGTTCTTGGTTTTGCTTGTTTTGTTTGTTTGTTTCTGTTTTGAGACAAGCTCTCCCTTGTAGGCCCAACTGACCTGGAACTCTGCATAAACCAGACTAGCCTTGATCTCACAGAGCTATACCTTCCTTTGCCTCCCAAATGCTGGAATTAAAGGTGTGTGCTGCCAGGCTCTGCACTTCGGTTTTCTATATATTCTTTGTAGCATATTTTTCATTCCTTTATATTGAACTTTGACATATTTCACAGGTGTATATTCTGAAAACTTCACATTATCTTGAGTTTTGTCCTCCCCCTCTCCAATTTGTCAAACTCCAAATTCATGCTCACTGCCTACAAATAACACAGTTGCTCTCTTCTGTTAAGATCACAAGTCCTTCTCATCCCAAATCCCAGACAACTAACAGAATATCTAATTTCAACTCTGATTGCTTAATTTCACTAACCCAAAAATGTCTTAACCTCCATTGACTAGTAATTCAGATGTTTACATTCAATGTGATCTTAACATTTACACAGTTTCCTCATTCACAGCCAAGAAGAAACCAAGAAGAAACATCAAAGACTTGGAAGTTTTTCATTAAAATATTGTTATGTAAAATAAGTCTAAGTACATGTTCTCAGTTATTTTCTTTAACATCTCTTGCTTTTTTCCTGGTCTCTTAGGATTTCTGTATCTTTCTCATTTTCTAATTATATTTTCATTCTATATCTTCTCAAAAGCCTTCATATTTTTGCACAATTTGGTACCCATTCATGTACATATGCAATGCACATCATCATATACTTGTGGAAAAGCTGCTTGAATGAGAAAATTGAATTTTCCATAATCCTGATATATTTGATTGAATATTTGAGAGTAATGCAATATCTACCTTCTTTTATGATGTGGTTTGTTAATAATAAAGAGAAAGTAACATGCACAAGATCATTTTCAGTACGTACACTGTGTAGAAAATAGTGTTAAATCCAAACACATTACAGGTCATTACCTTAGACATGACTGAATCTATAATCACTACTGCTTATTCAAGTTATTGATGCAATGGAACATTATTAAAAACATAACAGCTACTGTGAGACTTGATCAGATCTTAGAATATTACAGGATCATTTTGTCACTTTTACCTTTAGGAAAAGGTAATAATATTTTGTTGTAGGAGAAAAAAAACTGTCGTAATATTCTGATCTGACTTTGCGTTCCAGCGTATACCTAGAAGTGAACACAAGGGAGTAGTTTATAAATACTTCTCAAAAATGATGGTAGAAATGAAAACTCTCCACTGTCCTAGCAATCACATTCAATTTAATCAGATTCAAGTACTCACTGATATAATGAATGGACACTGACTGACTTAAAATGGAAAACAAGTATATTGAGGTTTATTCTTCCTGAAATATGTTCACTTTTGCTTCCTAGTAAAATATGTAGTTCATGGGATTGTTTTGAGCACATGGAGTCATAACTCTAAACTGCCTTACCCAGAAAATAACAGTAGTCTTCCCATTAAATACTGGCTTTATTCTATCCTTGCAGTTACTGTATTTATCATTATAGTTTTAGCACACACTATTAACTTGCACCCCTAAAATGTCTCATTTTTTGGCCTATAGAGTTAAAATTCTTGTCTCTGAGTGAGAGCATTTCATTATCACAGTGTTTTAGCAGTAATATTTAGCTAAAAATCAGTAAATTATACTATGCTGATGGATGAAAACCATCATTCACTCTAATGAAAAGTCACTTTTTTTTGAGACAAGGTCTCCCTTGTACCCCCAGCTTACTTAGAACTCAGTCTGTAGACCTGGCCTAGGTCTCACCCCTACCTCCTGGGTGCTGGGATCAAAGGCATGCTCCAAAACACATCATATGAAGTCACTCTTAATTATTGGGTTCTGTTTTATACTTTGTGCCAATTTATGTAATTTATTTTTCAGCTCATAACAAACAGACTTTGCTATGGAAGTACTAACAGAATGAAATTCAAAATTATAACTCAAATCACTCAATGTAAGAAAGTAATCTCACAATTATCCTTCCTTGGTCACTTCCTTTTTTGAATGTTTTCTGTTTTTTCAGGATCAAATCAATGATTTGGGCATATTCACCTTCAGAACATTGGTTTCTCCATTAACCTTACTGAAAATTTTTCCCTCCATCAAGAATGCATTATCCCTCACTTTTTTGACATATCTTTTACTGTTTTATAGGAAGTCATAAAAATATGGAAAAAATCTCTGATTGGTTGAATATTTTTTCTTCTATTGAAATTTTTATACTAGATATCAAGTTGCTGACATTCTTCTTCTATTTCATTTAATGCATTCCTAAAGGAGTAGCTTGCAATATCATAGCCATACTTTACATGAGAAGTTAAAGACACAAACGGGTTATAAATCACCCAGTTTAAAGATTCCAGCTGAATTCCAACTCACCCTTGTAATTACAGAGTCACATTCTCAGTGAAAGCTCAACAGACTTTCTAGAAGCACAAACAGGAAATATCATTTAGATTCTATATTCTTATTAATATTAGTAAACCAGGAAACAACAAATTATTTTCAGCTGCAAAATATTTTCGTGCCCAATGTAAATTGCAAGTAACATTACAAAATGAGATGCAATTATATTACAGTCTGTGTATTTTTTATTACAGTCTGCATAAGTCAGAGTATTTATCTATTAAATATATCTGCTTTGAATAAAGACATACTTTATTTGATAGATTCACAAACTTAAAATTTTCACTACAGTAAAATATACAATTGACATAAATACTGCTTACCTTTTATGTGTTTGAACAGATCACTTCAAGAATCCTCTCTTCTGAGTAGTCTTCTGAAATACATTTTTTGTTGTTGTTCTGTTTACATAGTTCAAGTAACAAGTCCAGCCATTTTTTTCTAACTCTTTGAAGTACCGTCTTTCATTTTAATTGAACTATGGTGCAGTTCAGGTAGGAAATGGCCCCTTGTTTGTTGTGAGAATAACTTTTCTCTGAAACAAATAGTGTTTTCAACGTCTGCAATCTATCAATTGCATAGCTTACACACTGATCAAGGCTGTGATTGGTTGTATCACCAGCTCACTGTCTTTTCTGTCTCTGTAGGGTATTGTGTGAGGATAGTAGCCTGTGGGCATTCCTTCTAGCCTTTCTCCCCATCTGTTCTCTCTTTGGAGACTAAAGCAAATTCTCTACCGAGAAAGGTGAGATAAGATGTTCATCATCACAAAGCTGTGCTGTATTGTATATGAAACTGGGGAATACTAAACTTTAACTAAAAATACTTATTTTGAAAATTAAGACACATTATACACAATATAACTCTTTATAATATGTACATCCTGTGTAATAGCTAAACTCAGCTTATTACCATATGCATTACATCTCATACTTGTCATAATTTATGTACAGAACACCTAAAATCCACTACCAGTCACTTTAAAAAATATATCCCCTTAGCACTAAGAGCCATCATTTTAGGTTGTTCAAAATACCCCTGAATTTTTCTCCTCTATTCTTCAGCTTTGGTATCCTTTCTTAACTATTTCTCTCAACCTCCTGCCCATTCCCTGATAGCCACCATTTTAGAACCTAATTTCTCAGCCTCAAAGAATGCAATTTGGAAATTATCAGTTCATATATGATATATTTGTTTTCACTAGAGCATTCTATCATATCATGATGAGAAATTGTCTCTCTCTTTATAGGAGAATATGTATAAATTTAAGGCTTAGTGTTGCAAAGTATTTACTTTAGCATGGTACACGATGAATTTCACACTACTAAATATTGTTGGGGAAATGACACCAAGATGTAATAAAACTCGAGGACAGAGAATGTCCACTGAATATAGCTATTGATATGCACTACATCAAATCAGTTTTCTTTACCTATTTATTTTAACACTTGATACACATACAAGTATATGAACCATTATGTTCTAATGTCTCTTAGGCTAGGTATCATTTGTTCCTGCAGAATGGTCACATCTATATGTAAAATCTCTGGTCCTCTTTTAGACACAACTGTGGTGTCATCTTGTGAAAAGTGACCTTTATTCCTACAGGCCAAATCTGATATTTTCTCCTTATGAATGCCTTGACTGTTAGCCTTTTGGCTTGTTGCTAGCTGCATCCAGTTTCAAACACTAAGCTACATGTAGAGAACACTTTATTTCAGTGAGCTTGACCTATATAAACTATTCACTTCTAACCATTTGTTATATGTAGTATGTTCTCTCTAGTGTTAGTGATAAATGTCAGGAACAGGTCATGGAAGAAAAGGCCATAATAAAATTAATTGTAAATAAAATTATAAACAGAGACCAGTGATGGGTTGACTGTCATCACCTACTTGAAAAGATTATGGCCAAAATAAAGATGAGTAGGGCATACGTTGTGAAACCGACCAGAAACAAGCATTGATAATTGTGCCAAATGATTACTTTTTATATTTTAAATATTTTACTTATGTTTTTAATTTTATGTGTGTACGTGTATTACCTGCATGTAAGTAAGTGCACCCATGTAGTGCAATGCCTGCAGAGGACAGAAGAGGCTGTTGGATCCCCTGGAACTGGACTTACAGTCTGTTAGCTGCCATGTAGGCGCTGGGATTCGAACCCGGCTCTTCTGCAAGAACAGCCAGTGTTCTTAACCGCTGAGTCATCTCTCCAGCCCCTAAATGATTGTTTTAAACCTCAATTTTACCACATATAAGATCAGGGCCTTAACAAGGATGGCAGAGTATATGGGCACCAGTGTGGGTGGATATGGAAGGTTGCCGGTGGGAATGGGAGTATAAAGATGATTAAGATCATTTGAGATTTTCTGTATGAAATACACAAAATTTCAATAAAAAAATTTAAAAAATCAGTCACTTAGAAAAATCAACATAATTACGGCACATATCTTTACTTTGTGTGTATGGTGAGACACAGCCTCAGTATATATCCAGGCTGGTCTGCAACTTGTCACTGCATAATCTAGGTTTTTACTGAAACTTGCTATGTACTATAAGCTAGCCTCACATACGTGAGTGGCCTGCTTCAGTCTGTCATGTACTGAGATAACAGGAGTGTGTTTGGTGATACACAGATGCACTTTTATTTTTCAAAGGCATATCATCTAGTCTATCACCAAATCATGTTTCAATTTCAATTAATTTCATTCATTACTCTATTTTGTGGAAACTTCCTTAGTGCACATTTTTTTGTAATCTTTCTTTTAATTATAAAATACAGGGCCAGCAAGTAGCTCAGTGTGTAAATTCACTTGTTTCCAAGTCGGAGGACCTGAGTTTAATCCATGGGACCCATATGATGGAATAGTAAACGAATTCCCACATGTTGTCCCCTGACCTCCACATGCATGTTGTGGCATGGTCACTCCCCAAAATAAATAAATACAATTTTAAATAAATTGTCCAGGTGTGACGGCACATGCCTTTAATCCTAGCACTGAGGAGACAGAGGCAGGTGGTGCTCAGTGATTTCAAGGCCACTCTTGTCTACATAAGGAGTTACCAGGAAGGCCAACCAGTACTTCTTAGGGAGACACTGGCTCAAAAATCAAACCAAAACAAAAAAAAACCTTGAAATATTTTGCAAAAACTAATCTCTATTTTATTTGCTATCCCCATTCTCATCAAACCTATCTTATTTGAAAAATAATAGTTTTTTATGACGTAAATCATGTAAGCTTTCTCCTTAAATACTTCCCTGGTTCACCTTGGCTCTCCGGATTTTATTGTGTGTCATAACAAGGTACTGGTGACTGATGGGAATTTGTCAGAATTAATCTTTTTTTGTTTTATATTTTATGTGGTATTGAGACATGGTTTTAGCCCTTGAAGCATTACTCATTATGCAACTAACTCTGTGACAATTAAATTGATAAAGAGAAGGATATAGCCTGCTTCTGTCTGACTCTGAAGGGGCCTGGTGGAATTTCATGTCTCATTTCTGCTGCCTCCTTAAAGTGAGAGTCACTGCAGAAAGAAATTACTAATAGATTTTCAAGTTATTATTGTGTCTGAGAATTATTTGAAATGTAAAAGATAATGTTAGACTTAGTCAGGTCTTTGACTATAACAGAATCACTTTTATATTTTTCACTTTTAAGGAAATATTTAAATATTCTCCAAGGAGAAAAACATTTTTATATTCTCATCTGGCTTCATAATCCATAGCTAGTTGGAGGTGAACACAGGTGAACATAATTATTTCTCAAAATAATGGAAGGAGTGAAGATTTCCCACTATCCTGAGATATCAGGTTAACTTTAGCCAGATTCAAGTACACACTGATGAAATAAGTTGACACTGACTCATTTAAAATGAAAATTCAGAGTAGTAAGGTATAACCTTCTGAAATCTTCAGACTTTATTTTTCCTTCCTAATAGTGATATGAAGATCCTGTGGCTGTTTTGGGTACAAAGAAGCATAAATAGAAACTGCCTGAATAGAATCTAACAGGTGTCATCCCATTGGCCATTGCTTGTGTTACAGTTCTCTCACTGTATTGATCATTATTGTTTTACCTATGGTATTCTATAAAAGATTCTTGTACTTTATGGTACCTTTGAAATTACTATCTTGGTTTATGAGGGGAGAATAGCAGGAATTGTTTCAGCAGGAATACTGAGCTAAGTGTTAGTAGGTTGGCGGAAAGAACTAGCAGTTAAACAACCAAGGAGAAGTCACCCTAAATTACTGGGCTCTTCTTAAAAAGCTGTATCAGTCTCTATAATTTTCTTTAGCTTATAAAAAAGGTAGGCTTTGTTACAGAAATAGACATAAAATTAAATTTAAAAATATAACCCAAATAATGTTTAATATAAAAAATAATTTCCAAAAATGACCTTTGACAATTTCATTTTTGGAGCTGGACCTCTTTTTTTAAATTGAGGTTTTGTGCATTTCATATAATATACCTTACTCAAATTTAGAGCCCCTCCCCCATCCATACCCCCATAGCTACACCCCTCTTCCCGCTGGATTTCATGCGTTCTGTCTTATATGCTAATTTCTATCGGCTCAAACTTTTGTACCCTGTGTCCTAAGCAGCCCGTTTCCTCCGAGGGGCGGGGCTTGTTTCAGAAAAATGACTGTGGAGAGTTAGCCACCGAGGGAGGGGTTTTTCTGCACCATCTTGGACAGGAGCTGTGAACTTGGCACTGCTACCAAGAACAGAATGGCCTGGCATTTACTGACCTGGGGTGAGACTGTGGGCCCATGAGGCGTGGATGAAAGCTAGCTGTGACTATGGGCAGGCCACGGGAGCGATCTGGGATGGTGGGCTCTGAGGGCGGGTGTTCATTTCTTTGTGAGTCCTGTCTGACCCCCAATGGTATAAACTATAATAAATTCACATAAAGATATGTATATGGTTTGTCTGTCAGCACAAGAGCCCCTGAGTGAATTCTGGTGACATACCCAGATGTCCCTTGGTGCAAGTTGTCACTGGAGTCTAGTCAGTCTATTTAGAGCCACTCCCACAAAGAAGATGTGCTGCTCTCCCTCATCACACAGGAATCAGTCGGCAACAGCTCCTTGACCACGCTTGGGGCCTGCTGTTTCAGTGAACCTTGGACTGTCTCATCTTTGAAACTTTAGTCCCTTGAGAATCTTTATTGTAAATATTTCCTTCATGAAAGATACATAATCCTTTACTGTTTTTTTATTATTTTAATGAGTCTAATCATAACTATGGAGAAAAAAAGATGTCAGGTTAGCTGAACATTTATTTTATTCTACTGACATTGTTGAACTAGTAAATACCATTGTTGAAATAGTAAATACTTTGTTGAAGTAGTAAACACTTTTTTTCTGAGTTTATTATCTCATTATGTTCCAAATGAAACACTCAACACCATGGTGTTTTATGTAAGGGGCTATCTCAAAAACACCATCTGCAACAGGCAAACCAGTCCTTTGTCTAATATAGTCATCCTGTCCCTTTTTCCATGATGGTCTCTGAGGCTTAAGTACAGTGGTTATTGTAGAATTACCCCATTTGTGTATGATTACCCCATGATCACTTGTTCTCTGTGTTTTTTCCAGTTGTGAATTACCTCAATATACTGCAAAAAATGAGAAGCTTCTTTAGTGAGGTATGACAGCCTCCCTTATCTATAAGATTAAGTACTTAGAATACAATTGGAAAATATATTGATTTATGAATATGGCAGTAGTAGGTTCTCCTATAGGGTCTATGACTCTCCATCCATGGGCTTTTGGCTAGATTTACAATACCAGGCACAATTTCATTCCTACTGAGCAGGATTTAAGTCCAATTGGATAGTCATTCTCTGTCAAGATATAATTGCCACTATTGAAGCATAGGGGGTGTCTCCCCAAGGCTGGTTACTGTAATGTTCTGCAGTCTTTACAGCTGAGAAGAACTGTTAACTTCTCTCCATTGGCAGCTTGCATAGCAACTTTAAAAAATTTGAGAGCCAGCCCTCAGGGTTTTCAGATAAGCACCAGCTCAATTCCTGTAAGTCAGGTAACCTAAGAATGTGGTGTTTTCTTCAATAGAGTCTTGCCTTCAAGTTCTGAGAGGCAATAAAGGGCAAAGGCAGCAGTCTGGATTGTGTTGAGTGTCTCAGTCTCCTCTCACCATAAACTTCAAGGGAGATTTCCAATGCCTAATACTGATTTCTTAGATATTCTGTGGCTTCTGGGAAGGGCTGTATTCACTCTCTACAGGGTAACTTCATGAGAAATATATTAATATAATTTTGATGAAGTTTATAAAACAATGTTTCTCTGACTTTTTCAAACTTCCTTTGTGTTATTTTTCTCTCCTCCCTATTTCTCCTTCTGTATCAATTCCCACCTCATTCTCGGATGAGTTTCCCCCATTGTTCCTCTGATGTATAAAATACTCACTTTGTTTTATACTTATTAGGTGTTTATTTGTTAATCCTGCTTTCCATGACATTTCTACTTATGCCAATGAAAGCTTCTGGACCCTTAAATGTAAATAAGTGGTTTTTAAACAATATTCAACAGAGCTTTCTAATCTCTCTAAAACTGTGAACTCCTTCCTCTACAGTAAATAAGACATTATTATATTAACATTGGTAGTTCACACACAACAGAACAACTGTTGGAGACTTTTCAAAATTCATACTATATTTTGAAAAAGAAATGCTTCCTAAATGTTACATATCGGTGGCTTTGTTCCCAGTGAGTGTGAGTCATGTTCTTGGAAGTTCATGAGACATTTAAGATGTGGGACTTATGTGTTGGGATTTATAAGGCTTACCCTTAAAGATAATGCTGAGAGCGTCATGCACTCCTCTGTCCCGCGCTATCGTCTCGCCAGCAAGAACGACGCGGCACACTCAGGATCCTTCTGCAGAAAAGCTTTAATGCATCTTGAGAGGGAGAGCATAAGCTTACAGGGAGAAGACCCCGAATGTCGGAAACCCAGCCCTTATATAGGTTAGTAAGCCCGTCTTGGACGTGGCAACTCTTGATTGGTCACAAACTCATCAGCCCATATCACGCCACGAGGTAGGCAGAGACTAGAAGGTGGAAAATTACTTCGGGCATGCGTACTGACTTATTTACTGCTCAGCATGAACCGGATGTGAGCGCCATCTTGTAATGGCGTCTGCAGGGACGGCAGGCAGCTCCCCACAGTTATTGCCAGCTACTGCCACTCCTCCATTCTTGTGGGTGCCGCTCCTTTGTTCTCATGGGGGTCAAGGCTGCTCCTCCACTCACCCTGGGCTGAGGCCACTCTTCTGCTCACCTGGTGCTGAGGCAGCTCTTCTGCTTGCCCTGTTCTGCCTCCTGTCGTGGCCTCTTCTGCCCAGTTCCAGAGTGCAGGGCTGGTGAGAAGACTATGTCAGCGGAACACCATTCAGACACAGGAGACCAGGTTCAGTGACACAGGTTTGCTTTATTGCAGGAAGGCACAAGCTTATATAGGGGTAGTGGTCCAATCACAGCA
>NW_008353347.1:75360-85292 GCF_000622305.1 Nannospalax galili
TTTCCTTATTTGGGGCCCGTTTCTTTTTTCGTGCACCTAACCTCTCACTGCGTTCAGTTTCTGACATGCTATCCTGGACTTCCTCAAGAACATTTCGACTTTCCGCCACAATGGCCTGGCATGTTTTATACAACAAAACTATAAGTGCTCCCAGAATGATAACCAAGGCCTCAAAGCTACCTTTCCAAAGCGGAAACAGGTTCAAGCCAAAGTCCAGAAAAAACATACCTCTCTGAACGTCCTTACCTGCAGTTCTGAATCCTCCTTGAACTCAAGGGGTCTCCGATGGTGCTGACGATGGTTTGGTTGAATTCCCGGGTCTCAGCACCAGTTGTCCTGCGCTATCGTCTCGCCAGCAAGAACGACGCGGCACACTCAGGATCCTTCTGCAGAAAAGCTTTAATGCATCTTGAGAGGGAGAGCATAAGCTTACAGGGTGAAGACCCCGAATGTCGGAAACCCAGCCCTTATATAGGTTAGTAAGCCCGTCTTGGACGTGGCAACTCTTGATTGGTCGCAAACTCATCAGCCCATATCACGCCACGAGGTAGGCAGAGACTAGAAGGTGGAAAATTACTTCGGGCATGCGTACTGACTTATTTACTGCTCAGCATGAACCGGATGTGAGCGCCATCTTGTAATGGCGTCTGCAGGGACGGCAGGCGGCTCCCCACACTCCTCTTTCCCTGCTACATTGATATACTATAAAGATGTGGTCCCACTAAGATCTCCTTTAGCATGATAAGCCCAAGGCAGTAGGACCAATAAATGTACCGAACCATCTGAAACAGTGAGAGAAAATGATCATTCTTCATTTTGAGTGGAAATGATTTTTATCAGCGATTTTGTTACAGTAAGTAAAAGATAATTATTAATACCTTAAGCTATATCATTAAATGAAATATAGTTTAGTTTGTGTATATCAGTATTTTTAGTTATTTTCTTAATATCCTTTGACTCACAAAAGAACTTAATTTTGATAAATTCTATTTTTCTGTATTTTCTTCTATTATATGTCCATTAGTCACATCTCTTATGGTAAAATATGTCTTCTTAACCTTCAGATTGTGTTCCTTCCATCACTGTTCTGGCCTTAGCCTCCTTTCCTATATGCATACCTGTAGACTTCTCATACACAGCACAGCTCCTCATGAGCAATAGTTTGTGCCTCCTCTCTCCAGGCCTGATGAGATATGAGCCACGTTATGTACCATGAAGCAAAGATGTTTAGTGGGCCTTCAGAATATTCTTCATTTTGTTGTTTGAAAGCTGCCCTAACAGTGACCATTATAAATTTTGGGTTTATACAAATTTATTTCTTGCAGACTAAAGTATTCAAGCATGCTGGGTATAGTGGCACAAACCTTTCATCCCAGGATTTTGAAGACAGAGTCAGGAGGATCACTGTGAGATTAAGGCCGGCCTGGTCTATAAAGTTAGTTCCAGGCCATCTGGAACTATATGGAGAACCTGTCTCAACACCCCCATGAAGAAGTAAATAAGCAAATACAATGAACATAAAGTGAGGTACCTGTGTGGATGAGGAAGCTATTTTTTCTTGGATTGAGACAGATTATTGAGGTTGGGAAGCTGTCTTCCACTGCTAAGAATAATTCATCAAAATTTACTGTTTAATGTCCCATTTTTCTTATTAAGATTTTCCCACTCATTCACATTATATCCCAATATATGCACTCTTTTCAACAAATTTCTGGCAAATTGGAAAGTTCAATAACAGTAATTCAGCCAATTACATACTAAATTACTATGTTTCATTCTTAGAAATTTCAACCCTGTAACTACATAGGCATTCTTCATCTTGTCCTCCACTTCTGCCATTTTGTGTAAAGATATTGGAGTTACTGATAGAATGCCATTATATTTGTTAGTTTGAAAATGATATAAAAGTATCACATAAAAATTATCAAGCATTTTGTCTCAACTGTGATTGATTTGTGGTCTAGCTAGTGGTGATATTTTGTGTCTTCCCTTAAGCAGGTCACACCATTTGCTTTTAATGTGCTCTGTAAAGTTCTTAGTAATTTTATTCTGATTAAAAAATAGTGCCTTCTGCAGGAACTCTACATTCAATTTTAAAGATTCATATTTGAAATTCCATCCTCTACAAATGTTCTGTTATCAAATTTTGTGTTGTTATCGGTTCCCCAAAAGGACAAAATGAAAACTATTATACAAACAGATGATAGATCTATATGTATAGACAGGAAAACAGACATATAGACATAAATAATGATGAATGATAAGCGATAGATGATAGATTACAAGATGAATAGGGCATTGTTAGATAGATGTATATACATAGAAATGTAGTCTGATACATAAATGATGGGTAGAATATAGCCTGAAGAAAGATAGATGAACAACCAATCTATATATTGATTGATTGATTTGTGGCATATAGATAGATGGTAGATAGAGAAAGAGAGAAAGGTAGACATAGAGAAGATTGCTTGACAGGTAATGGGCAGATAATAGTCAAATGATAGGTAGACAGACAAAAGATGATGAGACATAGATTGATGATGCACACATGCATTATAAGTTGATAGATGAAAGATATATAATAGATGGTATTTAGATAGATGACATATAGATGATCCATAGGGTATATGTGGTGGTTTGAATGAAAATGTCCCCCATAGGCTCCAAGTATTTGAACATTTTGTACCAAGTTGGTGGTGCTGTTTTGGGAGGTTTTAGAAGGTGTGGCTATCCTTGAGCTCTCAGAGAATACTTGATAGACTACTATGTACTGAAGAGATGCTAAAACATTCCCAAAGGTCAGGGATGGCAATATAGACCTTTAATTCCAGCACTAGGAGGCATAAAAAATTAAACACTAATCTCTCTGATGAAAATGACACAAATATTCTCAATAAAATACAAGTTGAATGCAAGAACAAATGAATGAATTTATTCACAATGATCAAGCAGGTTTCAACCCAGAGATGCAGGGATGGCTCAGCATACATAAATCAATAAATGTAATCCACCACAGACTTATGGACAGAAAGCATATGTGCATCTCACTAAATACAGAAAAAAAGCCTTTTAAAAAATGGGTAAAATTCATGGAGAATCTAGGGATATAGCGGATATATCTCAACATAATAAAGTCAGCCCAAGCCAATCTCATACTAAAAGGAGAAAAATTCAAAGCATTCCCATTAATGTTAAGACCAGGACAAGGATGTCCAGATTCTCCATGTCTGTTCGGTGTAGTACTTGAGATCTTAGCTAGAACAAGACAATCAAAGAGTTAAAAGACATGAAAATTAGAACTGAGGAAGTCAATGTGTCCTTATTTATAGATATGTATATTATTAAAGTTACTCAGATCTCCACTGGAAAAGTCCTAGAGCTGACCAACACATTCATGAAAGTAGCAGGATATAAAAGTAATGCCACAAAGTCATTAGCCTTCCCATATACAAGAAAGATATAGAGCAAGAAACATACAGAGAAAGCAGTCAGGGAAGCCATCTCATTTATAGCAGCCTCAAAAACCATAAAATGGCTTGGAATAAATCTTAGCAAAATGCAAAAGGACTCGTATAACAGAACGTTAAGATGTGGAAGAAAAAAGTTGAAGAAAATACCAGAAAATGGAAAGCCTGCCATGCTCGTGGATTGGTATGATTAATATTGTGAAAATGTCTGTCCTATGAAAAACAGTCTAAAAATTCAATGCAACCCCCATTGAAAAAGTCACAATTTTCACAGAAATTGAAAAATCAATCTCAAATTTCAAATGAAAACAAAATAAAACAAGCATAGCTACAATAATCCTGAACAATAAAGGAACTGCTGGAAGCATTACCATCCCTAATCTCAAATTAGCCTATAGAGCTCTAGTAACAAAAACAGCATGACACTGGCAGACATACAAATACATTGATCAATGACAAAAAACTGAGGAGACAGATTTAAATCTACACATTTACATCTAGTTGACTTTTAAGAAGGTGCTGAAAATACATACTGGGAAAAGATGCCATGCTGAAAATGGAGTTGCTCAAACTGCATTAATTAATCTTTTGTTGGATATATAACTGGCAAAAATTTTCTCAAATTGTGTGAATTATCTTTTCATAATTTCTTTTGCTGGGAAGAAGCTTGTTTTAAAATTTCATGTTGTCTTATTTATTGATTTTTTTTTACATTTTTATTGAATTTCTGTGATTTTCATGCAATAGGGTTTGATGGTGTTCAGACACTTGCTCCACCCCATCCATACCTCCCCACACTGCCACCTCCAAATTTAGTATACATATATACTAAATATACATATATATATGTATGTATTTGTTTCCCCAAATGTCCTTCAGTTTGGTTCCATCAACTGGGCCCACCAAGAGTCCCATCCCTATAAGATACTGCGTTCACCACCTTACCCCAGCAAACATCAGTTGCTAAGAGTTCCTTAGGTTGAGTTGGGATTTCTTACCCACATCCTCATCTCTATGCCTAGATTTTGAGATTTTGTCTGATTTGAACTTGCATCAGATTTGTGCATGTTGACATCATTGCTGGGAGTTCATGAGTAACTGACAAGCTGCCTGGGAGATTCTGATTCTTTGTGGCCATTCACCCCTTTTGACTCTTACAATCTTTCCATTTCTTCTTTTATAATGATCCCTGAGCCTTGGGAGGCAGAGGTTTGAAATAGGTGCCTAATCAAAGATAAGCTGTCTCTGGTCTCTTGTTCTCTGCACATAGATTGATCAGTTGTGGGTTTCCGAGTTAATCACCATCTCCTGCATCTCTGGTGAGTGCTGAGAGATGTATTCATCTTACGTGTACAGGTTGCGTTGAAGATGTACCACTTAGATGAACATTTATTAAGATAGTCCAAATTTCAGCCAGATTCTAAAGAATGTGGTGAGAATCTCAATAGTCCTAAATGAAGGTGGACGGAACATATATTTCAGAGACAGGAAACTGGTAAGCAAAAGAAGAGACTGAAACCATTAGTATTTCCTCAGGCAATACTGAGTAGTCAGGCCTATTTTCTAGGGGCTATAATATTCCACTGAGAATTTGGCATTTTTATGATGACAACAGTAAAACGATCTAAAACACTGAGAATTCTGGGTTGTGAACAAACAGATTACCGGTCCCTGTAAAAATACCTTTGGACCACATCACTAAAGGTAGGTAGAGAATTTGGACAGTTCTTTTAGCAGTGGGAACATACTGAAAACTGTGAGTTACAAAGAAACACCGAGCCCTCCAAGAGCTAAAGGCAAGAAGGAAAGTAACTAGCAAGCCTGTGCAATGATCCCTACCCTACTAGGATGAACATGTGGGAATGCAAGGGAACACACGAACTCAAGCCACAGTCCATAACTTTCTGAGTCTTCATTCTATCAATTGTTGTGACCAGGGTGATCGATGGACTAAAGACTATTTATAGATTTTTTTACCTTATTTCCTGTGTGATCAAAGTCCTATTTAGAAAACTTTTATCAGCATCTTGAAATACATGCTTTCATTTTTCCACTAGAACTTTCAGAATGCTGGTCACTGAGTCCTTGGTTGATTTGAACTTGATTTTGGTGTACAATGAGAGATCCTGATCTCAGTTCATTCTTTTACACGGAGACATCCAATTTTCCCAGCACAATTTGTTTCAAAATGCTGTCTTCTATGCAAATTTTTGGACCCACTGTCAAAATTCATGCTGTTATAATTGTATAGGGCTGTTTCCTGTATTCTATTCCACTGATCTGCATGTCTGTTTTGTGCCATTATCATGCTTCTTTTACTGCTATGGCTCTGCAGTATAACTTAAAATCAAGGACTATTCTCTTCCTTCAGGATCACTTTGTCTATCCAGAATCTTTTCTGCTTTCATGTGAATTTTAAGATTTCTTTTTTTATTATGAATGATAATGGAGTTTTAATTGGAATTACATTGAATTTGTAATTTTTTTTAGGATAGTCAATTCCACAGTATTAATTCTTCCAATCCATGAGCATGTGAGGGCCTTCCATCCTCTAGTGTCTTCCACAGTTTCTTTCTTCAGTTTTTTAAAGATTTTCTTTTAATCATGTGTTTGCACGCATGTCTGTGTGCAGGTATGCGAATGTGAGTGCAAGCACCACGGAGACCAGGAGAGGATGCCAGATGCCCTGGAGCTGGAGTTACTGGCAGTTGTTTGCTAGTGACTGTGGGTGCCTCTAACTGAACTTGTAGCCTCTATAAGAGCATAGAGCATTCGTAACCATTGAGCAATCCCCCAGCCAGTCTTTAGCATTTTAAAGTTGTGATTTTTGAGGTCTTTCACTTCATTTAAGATCATCTCAAGGTATTTATTTGTTGACTATTTTTGAATACAGTTTTTTTCTGATACTATTTCTCAGTATGTTATCATCGCTGCACAGGGAAGATACTGTTTCTTTTTCAGGTTAATTTTGTATTCTGTCATGGCCTGAAAGCATTTATCACTTCCAAGAATGTTCTGATGGAGTCTTTAAGGTATCTTATGCATAAAAGTATATTATTTACAAATAATGGTGCTTCGATTTTTAACACAAAATGAAATAAGGACTTATATTTAAGACCTGAAATAATTAAGGAATGTATAGACTTTCACATTGGAAGTCACTTTTGAGTATGACACCAAAAACTCAGACGACACAGGCATAAAAGCAAAGTGTGGTTTGTTACTCTCAATAGCCACTGCACAACAAAGGAAAAAGAAATCTACAGAAAAGACAAAAGGGAGGGACATCTGGGGACACGAATTTGACTCAATACACCTTAAAACATGTATGACAGAATGCATGAAATCTGGTGGGTGGACTATGGGGGATGCAGATAGGGGATGGGGTCTAGACATGATTAAAATGTATTAAAAGCATAAATATTCAATAAAGCATACATTTAAAAATAAATTTCAAACTTTAAATCATTAAATTTTAGGATTCAACATATTCAAATAACTCATATAATGGAATAGCAAAAAAATGAAAATAAAAACTCAATTTGAATAGGAAGGAATGAAAAACTGTAACTTTATGAGAAACTCTTCAATAGTAATAATCATCAGAGAAATGGAAACTTAAATATGAGATACCAACTTACATTTGATAATATCAACTTTTATTAAAAGTCAAGAAATTCAAAATTTATATGAAGGATGGAAAAGTGAAATTATTTTACACTGTTGTTGCAAATATAAATCTATACACTTATTATAGAAACCAAAATCTTGGCTGTGATTATTAGTATCACTGGATTTGGAAGTAGCTAATTTGACAACTTCATTTTATCTGGAATTATCTAAAATGTGAGGGCCTTTCTTGATCAGTTTATTTGAAATTGGAAAATCTGCCCTAAATATGAGCCCAGATAAAAGGGGATGATAGAAGGGAGCTTATCCTTTTTGCCTGCTTGCATCCACTCACTGGGGAATTCATTTATCCTGTTGCTATGGCATTTTTCTGCTGATATTGAACAACTTCTTCAAATTCCAACATATTCTGAAGGCCTGGAGGATTTGCATGACACAGACACACTTACATACATACAGGCAATTCACTCATACACTTAAAATTAAAATAATAAATTAAATATTTTTAAATGTACTTTAATCATTCTCCTCAATATAAATTCAAGGAATTCCAGAAATAAGAAAGAAAATTTAGAAGCTGTCAAGATGAGTATTAACAAATAACAGAAACGATTGTTACAAACACTCACAAAGGTAAAAAATAGGTAGTGAGCCAGCACTAGATTGAGAACTATTTGAGACTGATTGCTGCTGGGTAAGGGAGAGTATGGCTTACATACAACCACTGGATAGGCTGACTAGACTCCAATGGATGCATTTACACTGAAGGACACAGGTATAAACACCTGAATGAAGAGAACTCAGCATGTATGGCAGAGTGCATAGGGTTCAGTGGGGGATAGGGGGAGGCATGGATGGGGGAAGGGGGTCTGGATTTGAGTGGCATATGTTGTATGAAATTTAAAATGCTCAATAAAATGTATTTTAAAAAAGGATATTGTCTAGTCTTTGTAGAGGGATATTTTTCCATTTACAAAAAATTATGAAACCTGTATGTGACGTGTTCCATGAAAGTACTTGATATTTACCTTTGAGGAATTTTCAAACATACTGAATATTATTAGCTTAGTCACCAGACTCTATGTCTTTGATACTTATTTATCTTCAGGATGAAACTTTTTGTCTTTTGCTATTAGCCACTAGTGTAATAACATTCTTTTTAAAATTTTGATCCTATTTTGATTTTTCATGTTTAAGGTTTGTAAATGAAAAATGGCAACTGTCACCTTTGAAGGAATAAAAGTTTATTCTGGAGCCAAAATTAGTGACCATGGCCTGAGAACACAAATATAGGTCACCTTAAATTTTGTGCTCCAATGTGGTAACTGTTTCATGAAATTTTTATGGTAACAGAACAAAGAAGGCCAGAGATCATGACACTTCTCAAACACACTGTTGGTGACATAAGAGAGCAGGGTTAAAGGCAACGGGCAGAACTCCGCTATAGAACTGAGATGTTAACGAATCCTTAGCTCTTGGGTTCATGGACACTAGGATTTGGTTGTTAATACAGTCCAAAGATGTTTCATCTCTTAGTCACAAGGTTTTAGGTCAGGCCCAGAAGTGGGCAAGGAATGGCTATATAGGGTGCTAAATTTAGCCCCAAATAAATTGTAATTAGGTTTTGGATTTTAAATATTCTGAAATCTCCACAATCACTGAAGTTCTAATCAGTTGCTCAGCCTTGCAGAGATTGATTGAAGATTCATGCTTTTATTTGTTTTTTTTTCTTTTTCTGGAAATTTTCTTTCACAGTTATCTCTGTTGTCCAAGCATAACAGTTTTGCATGTGGGGTCACATATTATTAATTAAATATTGTAATGTCCTTCATAACTAGTAGAAGATTCCAGGTTTAGGTAGTTCATCAGTCTTTAAGGGAATGGAAACTGCTGGTATATTGTACTCAGTATAAACCCTATAAGACATAAAGTGAAATAGGGTTTTAAACTTTAGAAAAGATCTCCATGTCATTATTAAAATACACAGTTTCATACAGAAAAATTCATTTTTAATACAATTGACACTAAGATGCACATGTGTTTCTAATCTCTATATATCTGATTATTACTAATCACAGTCGGTTACTTTCTGAGCTCCTTGGCATCTGAGCATGGATATAAAGTCATCAAGTAGATTTCAATGGAAATGTTTTTCACATCTACTATTAAGGAGCAAATTTTTATGCTTTGAAGAATTATTATTTTTTAAAATTTTTTTACACCCACTTCCCAAATAGGACCCTCGCATAGCCTCCCCCCCCCCAGCTAGAGATCTTACACTCTGATATCCCTGTTACCGTCTGCTGTGTTGTTGGCACCCCCAGCCATTCCCCACTACTTACCCTTCTGGTGAACCTAGTCAGCCTATCTAGAGGTTTTTGTTTTAGGATGGTCAGCTGTTCCTCATCTAGCAGTAAGCAGATGTCAATATTCCTTTGGATAAGATTGGGGTCTGATGTTTATTTTCCCAGTTAGATGCTGGGTTACTATGTGGGAGTCCCTTTGGCCACCCTGGCCAACAACTCAAAAGAAGGTATTACCTGCCTGGCATTGTTGCTTGTTACATAGCCTTTGGCTATACATATGGACTCTTATAATATCATATTGGCTCCTTTAATCTTTTGTTATACTTTCCTTTTGGGTGTTTAAGGCCATACAGTTGGTCCAGATAAACTGATTTATTTTTGCTCTTAAGGTCGTTTGAGGATTTGTTCCTCAAGGGTCACATGGGGTTGGGAGGAGCCCCTGGCTCCTTTCTTTTACCAGTTCTGCCTATGTGAAGATAAGTCAAAGGTCCTGCTTGACCATGGTTGGCTTTGCTTGGAAGCATGG
>NW_008353347.1:85654-87376 GCF_000622305.1 Nannospalax galili
ATTCTTGGGCAAAGATCAATTGTTCTCAGATAAACCTTACCTAGACATATATTTCTTGATCTGGTATGTATAATTTGTCATCAGGTTGTTGGAGTAATATGGTTCCCTCTGGTTTTTAAAACTAGCTAGGCATTATTTATCTCTCGTATTGTCTCACCCTTCCATCATGGTTTTCCCATTTAAGGTGCCCCCATTTTCCCCCTTTCTCCCTTACTAATACCCTTCTCCTATGGTCTTACCTCTCTTGAGCTCCTTCTTTCCCTTTATCCCCTAGGTTCTTTGTATACCCTTCCCTCCCCTCTCCCTTAAACTAACCCAATCTTTATCCATATATCCCTTATTAAGGCCTGCTTCCTACTGTTCTTCTCTTTCAGGTTCTTTCTTTTCCTTTACCTCCCTGTTTCCTTTCCATATCCTGGTTCCTGTAGTTATGCCAGGTTGAATACTTATTTATCAGAGTCTGGTTCTAGGATCCACATATGAGGAAGAACATAGGTTGATTTTTTTTTCTGAGTCTGTGTTACTTCACTTAGTATAACAGTTTCTAGAAACATGGACGTACAAGTATCTCTGCAGTAGGATTAGTTTTTTAGGTATATGCCGTGGAGTGGTATAATCAGATCATATGGTAGATTCATTTTAGTTTTTTAAGAGTTCTCCACACTGCTTTCTGTAGCGGTTGCACCAGTTTGCAATCCTACCAGCAGTGATTGAGCATTCCCTTCTCCCCATATCCTCACCAGCATTCGATGTCATTTGTTCTCTTGATCTCAGTCATTCTGACTGGAGTAAGATGAAATCTTAAAGTGGTTTTAATTTGCATTTCCCTAATTATTAGTGATGTTGAACATCTTTTAAGATGTTTCGTAGCCATCTTTACTTCTTCTTTTGAGAACTCTCTGTTCAGCTCCTTAGCCCATCTTTTAATTTGGTTGCTTCTTGTCTTGGTTCTCTGTTTTTTGAGTTCATTAAAAATTCTCTTTATTAAACCTCTGTCGGATGTGTCGCTGGTGAAGATTTTCTCCCATTCTGTGGGTTTTCTGTTTGCTTCCTTGTATGTCTCCTTTGATGTACAGAAGCTTTTTAGTTTAATGAGGTCCCATTTGTTAATTCTTGCCCTTGTTTCCTGTGTAAATGTTGCCAGGCTTAGAAAATCCTTTTCAACTCCTATATATTGTAGGTTTTCCCCAATAATTTATGATAATAGTTTCGGGGTTTCAGGCTTTACATTGAGGTTTTGAGCCATTTGGAATTGACTTTTGTGCAGGGTGAAAGATAGGGATTTAGTTTCATTCTTCTACAAGTGGAGATCCAGTTTTGCCAGCACCGTTTTCTGAACATGCTGTATTTCTTCCAGTTAATGTTCTTGGCCCCTTTGTCAAATATCAGGTGGCTGAAATTGCATTTACTAATATTTGAGTCTTCAATTTTGTTCCATTGGTCTATGGGTTTATTTGTTGCCAGTACCATGTTGTTTTTATGACTATAGCTCTGTAATATAGCTTAAAATATGGTATAGTAATCTAACTGGCATTGCTCTTCGTGCTCAGGGTTGTTTTGGCTATCTGAGGTCTTTTGTGCTTCCATATGAATCTTAGGATAGATTTTTCCAATTCTGTGAAAAATGTCATGGGGATTTTGATTGGCATTGTGTTGAATCTATATATGACTTTTGGTAGGATGGTCATTTGAACAATATTAATTCTTCCAATCCATGAGCAT
>NW_008353347.1:87677-89916 GCF_000622305.1 Nannospalax galili
TCTGCAAAAAGGGATAATTTGATCTCTTCTTTTCCAATTATTACTCCTTTAATTTCCTTCTCTTGTCTTAATGCTCTTGCAAGAGTTTCAAGTACTATGTTAAATAGAAGTGGGGCTAGTGGACAGCCTTATCTCATTCCTGATATCAATGGGAATGTTTCCAGTTTTTCTCCATTTAGAATGATGTTGGCTGTGGGTTTGTTATATAGGGCTCTAATTATGTTGAGGTATTTTCCCTCCAGTCCAATTTCCTCTAGGACTTTGAACATGAATGCATGTTGAATTTTGTCAAAGGCCTTCTCTGCATCTATTGAGATGACAATGTGGTTCTTGTCGTTGAGCCCATTTATATGATTTATGATGTTTATTGACTTGCGTATATTGAACCATCCCTGCATCTCTGGGAAAAAGCTTACTTGATCATGGTGGATGATCTTTTTGATGTGTGTCTGTATGAAGTTTGCAAGTATTTTGTTGAGAATTTTTGCATCTGTTCATTAAGGATTATGGGTCTATAGTTTTCTTTTTTGGTTGTGTCTTTACCTGGTTTGGGTATTAGAGTGATGTTGTCTTCATAGAAAGAATTTGGGAGAAATGTCTGACAGAATTCAGCTCTAAATCCATCTGGTCCTAGGCATTTTTTAGTCGGGAGGTTTTGTGTTACTGTTTCAATTTCTTTTTGTGATATGGGTCTGTTTAAGCTGTTAATCTCTTCTTGGTTTAGTTTTGGTGGTTCCCATGCCTTTAGATATCCATCCATTTTTTTTAGGTTTTCCAATTTAGTTCCATATAGGTTTTTAAAGTATTCCCTTATAATGTTCTGCATCTTTCTGGTGTAGGTTGTGATGTTTCCCCTTTCATCTCTGATTTTGTTGATTTGGAGGTGCTCTTTCTTTCTTTTGGTTAACTGGACTAGAGGTCTGTCAATCTTGTTTATCTTTTCAAAGAACAAGCTGTTGGAATTGTTGATTCTTTTTATTGTTTTCTTTGTTTCAATTTCATTAATTTCTGCCCTGATTTTTGTTATTTCTTCTTGTCTCCTGGGTTTGGGTTTCGTTTGCTGTTGTTTTTCAAGTGTGTTGAGTTGCAACATTAAGTCATTTATTTGTGTTCTTTCCGATATTTTGATATAGGACTTAGAGCTATAAACTTCCCTCTAAGGACTGCTTTCAGCGTGCCCCAGAGATTTTGTCATGTTGTATTGTCCTTTACATTTAGTTGCAGGAATACTTTTATTTCTTTCTTAATTTCTCTTTTGACCCATTCATCATTCAGGAGTGTGTTGTTTAATCTCCATGTGTTCATGTGGTGATTAGGGCTTCTTTGGGTGTTGATTATAAGCTTTATTGCATTGTGGTCTGATAGAATGCATAGAATTATTTCAAACTTTTTGTATTTGTTGAGGTTTGTTTTGTGCCCCAGTATATGGTCGATTTTGGAGACAGTTCCATGGGGGTGCTGAGTAGAATGTGTGTGCCTTTGTGCTTGGGTGGAATACTCTGTAGATGTCTATTAAGTCCATTTGATATATGGTATTGTTTAATTCAGATGTCTCTCTGTTAAGTCTCTGCCCTGTTGACCTATCTAATGGAGACAGTGGGGTATTGAAGTCACCTACTATTAATGAGTTGGGGTTAATCTGGGTCTTAAAGTCCTGTAGTATTGTTTTTATGAAGTTGGGTGCACCAGAGTTTGGTAAATATATGTTCATGATTGTAATATCTTTTTGATTCATTGTTCCTTAGATCAAAATGAAGTGGCCCTCTTTGTCTCTTCTGATTAGTTTTAGTTCAAAGTCTATTTTGTCAGATATTAGAATTGCTACACCTGTTTTGTTCTTAGTGCCATTTGCTTGGTATATTTTTTTCCATCTTTTCACTTTGAGATAGTATCTGTCCTTGAAAGTGAGATGAGTTTCTTGCAGACAAAAAAAATGGATTTTCTTTCTTAATCCATTCACATAGTCTGTGTCTTTTGACTGGGGAGTTCAGTCCGTTAATATTTAAAGTTATTAATGAAAGATGAGTATTGAATCCTGTCATTTTCATTTTTGTTTACATTCTTGATATAGCCGTACTTTTCCACAGTTATATCTTCATTGGATTTCTTTCCACAATCCCTTGAGTATAGTAATTCCTTTCTTCAGCTCCTTTTATTGCTTCCAGAACTCTCTGAAGGGCTGGTTTTGTGGACATGAGTTCCTTCAGCCTATTTATGTCATGGAAGATCCTTTTTCTCC
>NW_008353347.1:90197-118011 GCF_000622305.1 Nannospalax galili
TGGTGTTCTATATGCTTCTTGTATTTGTATGGGCATATCTTTCTTTAATTTGGGGAAATTGTCTTCTATGATTCTGTTGAAGATCTGATCCTTGTCATTATCTTGGGATTCTTCTCCTTCCTGTATGCTTATGATTCAGAATTTTGTTCTTTTTTTGGTGTCACACAATTCCTGCATATTCCATTATTGTGATTTCTTAAATTTTTCATAGTCTTTGCTTGAGTGATCTAGTTTGTCCACTTTATCTTCCAGTCTTGATACTCTGTTTTCCATTTCGTTCATCCTATTGGTGAGGCTTTCTCCTGTTGTTTCTAATTGGCTTACTGAGTGTTTCACTTCCTTCTTCATTTCAGCCTGAGTATTCTTCAATGTTTCTAACTCTCTTCTAAATTCATTCAGAAGTTTATCCCTATCTTCCTTCAGTTCTTTGATTTCTTTGTTTGTGTATTCTTTAAATTCACTGAATTCTTTTATCATGTGTATAATTGTCTTTTGAAGACCATGTCCTGCATTATCTCTAGGGGGTACTCACTGTACTCCTCTAGAGGACTATTGGTGTTTGCTGGGGATATGTTATCTTGGTTTTTCATGTTATTATTTTTTCTCTGTGATTTTGACATGTGAATTTCTTTTGTAGTTTCTGATTCTTGTGTGAGACTCAGCCTTCAAGTTTAGGTCTGCTACTTTTTGTGAACTTTACTTGCCTTTGTGTTTTACTTTTTGGGTATCAAAAGCTGGTTCCTCTAAGATTCTGGTTCTCTCTTTTGATTTTATATTGGAGTGGCTGGATTGCTTTTGTCTTCAGGAGTTCCCACAGAGGTCCAATTCAGATGAGGGTCAGATGATTTCAGGCTTTCTCCTAAGGTCTGGGTCCCTCCAGGAATGATTTTGGCCTCAGGAATTTGGGGGTTGGACTGGCCTGGGAGCCTGGCCCAGGAAAGATGCTGGTCTAGGGCAGCTGGTGGCCATGCCACCCAGAGAATCAAAGGCAGATGGGGCAAGAAGAGGCCCCAAGGACTCCTGGGGACTGCACTGAGGAGCTGGGTTAGTCTGGATGCAAAGGATCAGGAAGAGGACAGGTCAGCCCTGCATCCCAGAAAGAGGCTGGCTGGTGGTGCAGGCCCAGGGAAGCAGAGGGAGGTGAGGGTGGGGCCAGGCCCAGAAGCAGTGCTCCTGGGGCCCAGAGAAGGCACTACATTGGCCTGGATGAAAAGGATTAGGAAGCAGTATTGCTTCCCTGGTGTCTGGGGCCCCAAGACAAGGAATGGCGCAGGACCCAAACTAGGAGAGACTGGTAGGGGAGATGGGAGGGTGAGTGATGCTGAGGGAGTCAAGGCATGGAGGACCCAATGGACTTACCCTGGAGCGAGGCCTGCAGGGGGTCTTTCAGGCCCAGGGAAGCAGAGGGAAGTGAGAGCTGGGCCAGAGTAGATGTGACTTTTACTCTCTTTATTAGGCGTAACATTTACATAGGTCAAGATTGTCTTATATATTTTTATAATTTTTGGCAATTTTGGCCATCTGTTTTTATCTTAGCATTAGAGAATGTATCCACAAAAAATAATATCACTGTCTCAGTCACGTAATATAATTTTTAAAGTAGTTTAGTAACTGATCTGTGTCAAATCTTCCTAAGAAACCTGAAATACAATTAGATACACAACTATCTTCTACTTTCCTAAATAATTCTTGAATGCATTACATATTTAATGTATTTTTAGGATAATGTGAGTGCATTAACTATAAAGTTGAATATGTAATATTTGTATATGTATGATTGTATTCCTTAATAAATTATATATTCCATATAAATCATATTAAACTCTCTAGGCTTTGAACTTAATGCAACTAATCTTTTTGTATTTCTCAAGATTACATAATTCTTACAAATATGTACAGAAACCATGATTATAAAATATTTCCTGACATTTACTGAAGGAGCTATTCATTGTTGCCTAGGAAACTTACATTGTTTGATCCTACTCTCTCCTTCTCCAGCGGAAATTTTAATCTTTACCTGGATTCCCAGAATTCAAATTCTCTACAACCAATGCTTAAAATCCCCCTTAAAACACTGGCTCCAGTGCATACCTTAGTTCATATTTGTCATTTAATGATAAGGCCACAGGAAAACACAGATCTCTCCAAAGGAGGAGTGAGCATGAAGAAGCTGTTAGGTAGGCCTGTCCTCTGAGACAGTCACTCATCCCACCCAATCAGTCATGAGGGGGAGGGTCTGAGGAAAGCCACTGAGGGCACTGGGAAGTGCTAAGAACTTTAGGAAGTGCTAAAGACACTGGGGAAAAGGGGAGAGTCGCCATCTTGGTGAACCAAGCGTGCAGACAGCTGGCGGACCATTAGCAGGCAGAAGATCCCAAAGCTTAGCATAGATATAAAAATAGGGCCCATGGGCGATCATGCTTTTGTGTGTAACCCTTTTCCAGTGGTCCTAAACTATAACAAAAAAACCCCACAAATAGAGTGTATTGTGTCTGTTTTGTCAGTCCTTGTTAGGCTGTGTGGCCCTAAGATCCAAGAGAGTTCCTGTGGGTCTGTCAGGGGAGAATTTGGCACAACACTTGTAGATATACCAGACATAGCCCGTTTTCTGGAATGTCAGTCTACAGCAGTGGTTTTCCCATGCAGGCATGGAATAATGAAATAAGGACTACAGGTGACCATTTTGGAATTTTAAGACTTCCATGTTTCATTCAAATTCTGATTCTTTAGTGCAAAGATGTGTTGTAATGTCTACATTTATGTTCATCCTCATAATAACTAATGAACATGCCTGTGATTTCAATGACCTTGAGAAATTTGTTAAATAATCATGTTTTTAATGAAAGAATTGTGTTCACAAGCATAGATGTCAATGTTCTGTCATCAATGTGCCTTCAAATGATGACACAGTATAGAGAAAAACAATACAGATTATTGTAGAAATCTCATATTTCAAAATCCATAAGCATGCTTTGAACACCTGGGAAAATTATCATGACAAAACAACAGTTCTTCATAACTTTTAAGATGCAAGCTTTACTATTATAGAAAAACTAATGTTAAGTTTTAAAATATTTTTTATTATTAAAAAATTTTCCATTTCCAACCCCCCTTACACATGCACTAATCTTCAGACACTGTAAGTGTATTTCTCAGGGGGTTCGCAAGCCAACACATTTCCCTCTTGCTTCCCATGCTACCCAAGCTCCATTTGCCACCTAAGCTCCATTCATATCTCCTTCCCCCCCTCCAATCTCCCTCCCCAGTCCAAGGCCTCCCAGGCCCCATTTTCCCCACCGTTCCCCAGACAACACCTGCCTCCCACCATCCCCCTCTTCTGAGTTCTCCCACCACCACCATGGTCCCTTGCATGCTCCCCCCCATCCTTCCCAAACACTTTCACCTGCCCCACTTCCTCCCTGGTAGCATCTATTACCTTCTATTCCCTCCTTCAGGCTCTTTCTTTCTCTTTGCCTTCATATTTCTTACCATTTCTCATGTTCCTGGTGTTACATATAAGGAATCGGTGCTATGATCCACACATAAGGGAGAATATATATCACTTTTCTTTTTTCTTAAAATATTTTATTTATTATTTTTATTTTATTATTATGAGTGTGTTTCCTGCATGTAGGTAGGTACAGCCATGTCATGCAATGCCTGTACAGGTAGGAAGAGGGTGTCAGATCCTTGGAACTGAGGTTAAGGACAGCTAGTCATATGGATGCTGGGAATCAAACCTGGATCTTCTGCAGGAGCAGCCAGTGCTCTTAACCACTGAGCCAATACTCTAGCCAATATTCTAGTTGCTGGTTTTCTGAGTCAGTTACTTCACTTAATATAATTGTTTCTATTTCAATCCATTTACTTGCAAATTTATTTCATCTTTTCTGAGTAGAACTCCATTGTGTGAATGTACCACATTTTCATTATCCATTGGTCAACTGGGGCATTTAGATCATTTCCATTTCTTAGCTACTGTGAAAAGAGCAGCAAGAAACACGGATATACAGGTATATCTACAGTAGAGTGAGTACTTTGGGTATATGCCAGGGAGTGGTATAACCAGATTGTATGTTAGATTCATTTTTAGTTAATTGCATTATTTTTCTCCTGAGGATATATGAGGATAGGGGGTTTTTAAAAAATCTGTCTTTGGGATAGAAAGATGCCTCAGGGATTAAGAGCATTGGCTTCTCTTGCAGAGAACCTGGGTTTAATTTCCAGCACCCACATGGTGGTTAATAACTATCCTTAACTCCAGTTCAAGGGTATCCAGTTTCCATCTTTTGACTTCCATGGATATTCCGCAACATGGATTCACTTAAACACATACAGGCAACATACTTATACACACAAAATAGTAATAATAAAATATTTTTTAATCTGTCTTCCTTTTTGTAATGTTTCAGAGAAAGCTAGATAAATTGCATGTAGAAGTTTGTGCACATTTTCAATTAGGGATTAAATAATGTATATCTACTAAAAATTACTTTGAGACAGGTTCTCATCTAGTCCAAACTGACCTTGAATTCACTATGTACCTGTTGTAGATAAATCTTACTTCTTGGAGGTGCAGGCTGCTTCCAGGTCCCCTGCCCTCACTGCGTTACTAAACAGAGGTGTAAATTCTCTAAACGGAAGTTTGTAAAATCCAAAGGAGTATATAGGGCTTACTAACAGAGCAGGGGATGGGGGGTAGTTACTTACAAAGGTGTGGGCAGGCATGGGCTTCCTTTCTAAATTCCACTGGGACCTGGGACCTCCTGGTGCCCAAGATGGCAAAGGCTACCCCATCTCTCTGAGTTCCCCATCACTATCCTTAGTCTCTCTCCTGTGTATCATTTAGGCCAGCTGGTTGGATGGAAGGCATGACTGACTCTCTGTCCCTCCCCTCTATTGCTGTGATAAAACACTCTGATAAAAATTGGTTTGAGCAGGAAAGGTTTTGGGGGCATACACTTTCAGATCACTGTTCATCAGTGAGGGAAGCCAGGGCAGGAACTTAATGTGAGAACCTGGAGGCAGAAGCTGATGCAGAAACTATATCGGAATGCTACTTACTGACTTGATACTTTGACCTGTGCTAAGGTTCTTTTCTTGTATCACCCATGACCACATGCCCAGGGATGGCACCACCCATATGAGCTGAGCCCTGTCACATTACTCAACAATCAAGAAAATTCCTCACAAACTTGCACATAAGTCAATGCAAAAGAGGAAATTCCACACTTGATTTTCCCTCTTACTGAGTGTGTCAAGTTCACAAGATCCAGCCAGGACAATAGCTGTGGATGACACTGACCTTCTGATTGTCCTTCCTTCATCTCTTGAGACCTCTGATTCTGATAACAGACATGTGCCTCCGCTTGCACATTATGTGGTACTTGAGATCAAAACTGGATCCTCTGTAAGAGGAGTCAGTGCTCTTAACCGCTGAGCCATCTCTCCAGCCCCAAGCTACCTTTTAAAGACTTTTCTCTCTTGTTTGCCACTGTGAAGCATACTCCAGGCTAGATGACTCACACACTTAGAGTGATTTTCTTATTTTCCTTCTCCTATCTCACCTAAATAGAGCTGACATTACATATTACAAATTACAGTTTTGACAAACTCTGGGGATCACACTCAGGTTATTAAATTTGCACATCAACAATTTTACCTGCTGAGCCATCTAACTGGCCCCACTACCAGGCACATATAGTAGTTATAAGCAAAAGTAGGTAGGAAATAAAATTTGTAAAAACAACCGTAATGCTTTGAAAATGCATTCATCCTCAGTACTCTCAAACTGAGAGTGGAGATATATTTACATTAGAAACACTGCATTGTGGTTGTATATATATATATATATATATATATATATATATGTGTGTGTGTGTGTGTGTGTGTATAACATATATTATTTTTATGTGTATGTGTATATTGCCTGCATGTAGGTAAGTGCACCGGTGACGGGCAATGCCCGCAGAGGACAGAAGAGGCTGTTGGATCCCCTGGAACTGGAGTTATGGACAGTTGTCAGCTGCCATGTGGGTGCTGGGAAATTGAATCCGGGTCTTCTGCAAGAACAGCCAGTGTTCTTCACCACTGAGCCATTTCTCCAGCCCCTGTGGGTGTTGATTTACACTGGAATGATAAAGTAAAATGCTAACTCAAATAAAAGATGTTCAAACTTTGTATATTACGAAGTTCTTCAGCACTGGCTTCAACAATTCTTGGATACCTTTTTCCACTGATTGTTTTTCAACCGCCTTTTTCTGGTTCATAATTCCTCACATGTTGCTTTTCTTTTGTTGTTGTTCTTGCTTTTTGTTTGTGTTTTGGGGTTTTTTGACTGAGACAGGGTCTCCCTGTAGTCCCAGCTGTCCTGGAACTCACTAGATAGATCAGGCTGGCCTTGAACTTACAGAAATCCATCTGCTTCTGCTTCCTATGTGCTGGGATTAAAGGTGTGTGCCACCACGCCCTGCCCTTCCTCACATGTTGCTCTTCTAATTGCAGAGTGCTGGCCTTTTATCTAAGGCAGTGACCTTTCATTTAGTAAATAAGAAGCCCTTCTTGTAGTGAGAACTATGATCTCAAGTTTTCTACCAGGTATAGGAAAGTAACAAATTACTTGCACTGATCTGTTTTCTTGTTTTAGCCATATGACAATTTGTCCCCTTTAAGTGTAGTAAGTTACATCTTCTACTATATAATTGTCAGCACTTGAAGGATGTTAAAATATAAGTTTTAATGAAAATTAGAAAATCTAAAGCAAACCTGGCATGTTGGTGTGTGCCTTTAATCCCAGCAGAGGCAGGTAAATCTCTGTGAGATCTAGACCAGTTTGGGTTAAATAGTGAGTCCCAGGCAAGTAGGGGTTACAACTTTGAGACTCTGTTTCAAAGGGATCAAAAAAATTATTTTAAAGAATCTAAGACAAAAATAAAATAGTTATCAAAACCAATAATGGCATTATCTATTCAGCCTATCCAACAAATCAGTGTCTAGTCAGGATCAAGTCCCACTGCACTATTGGTCAATGGAATAAAAAAGGAAGTCCAGTGTTGACAATCACTACTCTAAAGGACAACACTTACTGGGACCCTTTGAAATAAAGAAATAATTCCTCTACTTCTATACACAGAAAGTTGAATATAGTCATTAACCATAAAAACAAAGACAAAAACTACTTTCTATTCCTTTGAAAATTAATTTTTCCTGCTTCGCCATCTAAATATGATAATATGTCCATATATGCCTTTGCTTACATATGTATACACTATGAACCACATATCAGGGGAAAATATGCGGTTTTCACATTTTTTCACATTAGGTGATCTCACTTAATATTGTGTCTCTATCTATGATCTATCTATCTATCTCTCTGTCTATCTATCTATCTATCATCTATCTGTCATCTATCATCTATATCAGATTTTCATTATCCATTCATCTATATTTGTACAACTAGGTTGGTTCAATTTTCTTGCTATAGTGTATACAGCAGTAATAAAAATGGGAATACAAATATCTCTATAATAAAATAAGAATTTCTCTGGATATATATATTGAGGAGTGAGAGATTTGGGTCAGATGAAAATTTTATCTTTAATTTTTTGAAGCATTTCCAAACTGATTTCCATAACGGCTACATTAATTTGTGCTTCCACGAGTGGTGAATAAGGGTTCCTTTTTCTAAATGGCCTTTCCAATTTATTAGCAGATTTCTTAATAATAATCATTCTGATTGGGATAATGAGAAACCTCAAAATAGTATTGATTTGCATTTCCCTGATGTTTTGGGATGTTGAATTGTTTTTGTTTTGGGGATTATTTTTTTGTTTGTTTTTTTTTTTTTGGAAAATTTCTGGAAATTTGCATTTCTTTTTCTGAAAACTCTACTAAATTATTTGGCCAATTTTTCAAATGTTAGTTTTATATTCTTCATATTTAGTTCTTGCTGTTCTTTGTATCTTTATCTGATGTGTATCTGATTATGATTTTTCTCCTATTCTGTGACTGTATGCTCTGCTGAGAGTTTCTTTTGCTATGCAGAAAGTTTTAAATTTTATATAGTCCCAAGTGTTGATATTTGGGCCTAATTCCTGTGGTATTGATGTTGTTTCTACTCATAAAGTTGTTTCCCAGGTTCTGGCAGTCTGTTCCCTGTATTTTGTTTAAAAGTCTTAGAGTAGAATAAGCCGGGCATGGTGGCACATGCCTTTAATCCCAGCATTCGAGTGGCAGAGGCAGGTGGCTCTCTGTGAGTTCAAGGCCAACCTGGTCTACATAGTGAGTTCCAGGCCAGCTGGGGCTACAGGGACACCCTGTCTCAAAAAGATTTTTTTAAAAAGTCTTAGAATATCAGATTGTAAATAAAGGTCTTTGATCCATTTCAAATTATTTTTTTGGAAGAAGTGACAGTTTGAGACAGGGGCTCCCTGTAGCTCCAGCTGGCCTGGAACTTGCTATGTAGGCCAGACTAGCCTCAATCTCACAGAAATCTGCCTGCCTATGCCTCTCAAGTGATGGTAATAAAGACATGTCCCACCACACCCAACATCTCAAATTAAGTGTTCTACAAGGTGAACATTTTAAATATAATTTCATTCTTTTGCAGGTGAAAATCCAATTTTGCCAATACCATTTATTGAATAGATCATCTATGCTCCTGGATTGGCAGAATCAATAATTTGAAAATGACTATACTACCAAAGTTCACTGAAGGACTACAAATAACCAAAGAAAGTCTATAGAAAAGAAACACACCTGGAAGCCTCACAATACATGACCTCAAATTATACTACAGAGCCATGGTGATAAAGACAGCTTGGTACTCACATGGAAACAAACAGGCGGACAGACCAATGGAATGAACAGAGGACCTAGAAATAAAGAAAACTATGTTCACCTAATTTTTGACAAAGGAGGCAAAAAATTCATTAGAAAAAGTAGTCTATTTAATAAATGATGTTGACAAGATTTCCACCTGGAGATGAATGAAATTAGATTCATAACTTTATATTGATTGTAAGTTAAAGGTTTATAAAAGTCAGACAAAATTAAAATTTCCTGTATCCCTTCTGTGAAATAATGAACTAACATTCAAGTGTTTGTTTCCCAAGTCATGATATTTTATACAGAAGCTATATTTGAAGATAATTCTTTTCTGGCCACTTCTATCATTGAGAAATAAACAGGAAATATAGATTTGGGGAGTTTTCCCAATCACTGAACTTGTACTTTATATTTTCCAGATAACTGCATACTTCAAAGGCTCTTAAAACATCTGAATTCATCATGTATATTCAAAAAACTGTGGACCATGTCCAAGAAAAGTTTTTCTATTGGTTGTAGAATGGCAGTTTTGATATTGTTAATAGTTCTCATAAAATGTCGCCCTCTGATGAGGGCATATTTGATATTGCTATTTTTTTTTTTACCAATGCTCATTTACACTATCGCTCTTCATTTTATTTCATTAAAAGAAGTCAGCTAAGCCATACCACTGCAAAGAGTAATTGCCTACACAATTGTCCATTGGTGCTGGGGATTACCCTGGGATAACATCCCACTTGCCATGGACTGCAAGGTAATTAGTGATCTCTGGCAAGACTTATCCTTAAAAACACTTCAAATTTGTAGATGGTGCTGATATAAGTGATATTAATTTCTGAAACATCCACAAGGTATCTAAGGTAAATAATAGGAAGAAAATAGATGTGAAAATAAAATTTGTCTTTTTTGATTTCACTTGAAATGCTTGAGAGTTAGGCTGCAGGAGGCTTGGAAAAACAGGCAGTGGTCAACAGTGTTATACAAATGAGCTTACTTCAGCTCTGGCAATTTATGGGGTTGAGGGACACTGCTACATATGTTATTTACCTACCTACCAGAAGGAAAAAGGCTGACATGGTTTAGAGTCTTAGAAAAAGCATCAGGAAGCTATATGAATATGCACGCATTCAACCGCAGCACCATAGTGTGGGCAACTGTTTTGTGGCTTTTTGGTTTTTGGTTTTCTTTTTTGGTCTTTTTTAGACCAAAAGGTCTCCCTGCAGCCTCAGCTGTCCTGGAACTCACTATGTAGACCAGGCTGGCCTTGAACTCACGGAGATCCGCCTGCCTCTGCCTCCTGAGTGCTGGGATTAAAGGCTTGAGCCACCAGTGTTTTGTGTTTTTTATTGTAAATAACTAGAAGGATTAGTCATTTCACCGTGAGTTATCAATTGATAGAATGATCATCGTGGTTTTAGCAGTGGTTTTTGCAGTAATTATAGTCATGCCAGGAGAAGTGAACACCATTTCAGGCATCTGCAGAATGACTTTGTAAAAGGGAATAAAATGGTAACAATTGGAAACATTTGAGAGCATATTAGTTCTGTGATTATTTTCAAGGGATTCAGACAACTCATCTGAAAAATAGGATCAGAGTAGCTCATTCTAAGCTTCTGATTAGTTGTTAAAACTGTTGTATAATCTATCACATTTTATCCTATGGCAGTATAAACTATTTCAAAGTCATAGACAGTATGATATTTTAAATAAAAACAATGAACTGGAATCTCAAGGCATGAACTTGGATAAATTAATTATATCCTTGTATTTTAGTTTCATCTACAAAAGTATACTAACTTTCAGAGCAATTCATAAGAAAACTGTGAGAGTTAAACAAAATGAGCCTTCCAATACATTGTGTATCATGCACAATTTGTACCAAACATTTTCATCAGGACCATCACCACCATCACCATCATTATCAGAATGTGCAATTAGGTAGTATCTGAGACTGATATATGACAGTTCTAATTCCTAGAAAATAGAATAAGAAATATTCAGAGATAGGATTTTTTACTGTACTCAGTGTTATTTTGTTGCTATATAGATTACCTATCTTAATGATACCATAGAATATGTATTCATGAAAGCATGCCAACTGACTAGATATTTCAAGGTATTGAGACAAGAAGAGTAAAAAGGCAATTTAAGGTATTTTAAATGTTTGATGGGTTGTATCTAAGAAATGCTAATTCATTGTTATTTATAGTGAAATAATGAAATATTCCTCTAATAAAAAACGGCTAAACAACTTAAGAAGATCACATAAACACGAAGTAGCAAATCCAGGCAACTATCGCACAGTTGTTATGCAATATATAACATATAATATTATGTAGAATTGTACTATATTATGTATCCTGCTCCTTGATCTCACATAATATATTATGATTAATGTAGCTTAATTTGAAAGTATTTTCCCAAGTGTTCTTAACTTACAAGTGTGTATGAGAATGTATGAGGATGTGATTTTTGGATCTTAACATTAGAGCTATCTGTGTCTGTAAAGATTTTGCATGATTTGAATATTGTTCCCAATCTCCTAACAGGAACCACATTGATCCCTATTACATTGTAAATTATGAACATTTACAAGAATCACTGGCCTCAAAAAATAACGCCTCCTGAGTGTTATTTGTACTAACAGCTTTCAGGTTATTTTTAAATTTTTTAAATTAGAATACAAAGTAACAGGTTCATTATGATGTTTTCATAATATGTCACTATATATTTTTCTTATGGTACCCTCCTCCACTGACATTTCCCTTACACATCTATAGCCTTCCCTCTACATTCAGGTCACATGTAACTCAATACCCTCTCATTTGCCTCTTGAGAGGGATGAAGTATAATGAGAGGGAAAAGAGGGGACAATGAGAGAGAAGCAAAACCTAGATTTTACAACTTTCTGTTTATTTCCTTAGAAGGGAAAACAAAGTTCTTGAGTCATCCATCAGCCAAGTCACTCCACATCACTTGGTACCATCTACTGGAAACGCACAGAACAAGAATCCAAAGACAATGCTGGAGACAAATTATACCGCTCCAACTGAGTTCATGTTTATTGGATTCACAGATTATTTCCCATTCAGAGTCACACTGTTCTTGGTGTTTCTCATAGTGTACACGTTAACCGTGATGCGAAATATGGGCTTAATAATCCTAGTTAATAGTGATTCAAGACTTCAAACTCCCATGTACTGCCTTCTCAGCAATTTCTTTCTTAGACTTCTGCTATTCTACAGCAATTGCTCCCAAAATGCTGGTAAGCTTCTTAGCTTCCAGGAAGAGAATTTCTTTCTATGGCTGTGCTGTTCAGATGCTTTTCTTTGCATGTTTTGCAGATGCTGAGGGTCTTATCCTGGCTGCGATGGCCTATGACCATTATGCAGCCATCTGTAACCCACTGCTTTATTCTACGCCGATATCTCGGAGAGTCTGCATCAGCATGGTTATGCTGGCATATCTTGCTGGGACTATGACTTCACTGGTGCATGTGTCCCTGACATTTAGGCTTCCATCAATCACTTTTTCTGTGATATCCCACCTCTCCTGGCTTTATCATGTGCAGATACCCACACCAATGAGCTTCTGCTCTTTGCCTTATGTGGCACAATTCAGATCAGCACCTTTATACTCATCGTCATTTCTTACTTCTGCATCCTGGTCACTGTTCTGAGCATCGAGTCTTCAGGAGGCAGAAGCAAAACCTTCTCCAAGTGTGCTTCCCATCTCAGAGCTGTCGCCTTGTTCTGTGGTATACTCTTGTTTATGTACTTGCGTCCCACCACCAGCTCTTCCCCAGACATTGATAAGATAGTTTCACTGTTTTACACTGTGGTTTTCCCTATGTTGAACCCAATGATTTATAGCTTCAGAAACAAGGATGTAAAAAATGCCCTTCGAAAATTATTGGAAAGAAAGTGGATTTTTAAATGAATAGGAATCCGAATTGTGAATAAATGTCCAGGCCTAACTTGCTTTTCTAATAATGTCTTCTCATTTTCATCAGTACTCATTTTTGTCATGAATACCTTTCCTCTATAATGGATAAATTTAGTGACCACCCTAGGTCACTTTGGGTTATGTGGACATTTGATAATATTAATTCTCCATATGAATGAGCATGGACTACTTTTCCATATATTTACATTTTCAGGTACTTTCATCAATATTCTATTATTTCAAGTTAAATATTTATTACATTTGATCCAAATATTTGGCTACACGGTCTCAGTCATTTTCTTCATTTCTTTTTGCAATTATTTGCGATACTCCATATAATCATTACTGGTTTTTCATATTAATTTTATATTCTGAAACTTTACTGAATTTATTTATTGTACCAGTCTTTTATGCAAAGTCTTATTATTTTCTAGGCTTATGATCATTTAATTTATTTTATTTTTTTTAACTTTAAAAAATTTATTGAGAATTTCACACTTGGGTATAGGTGGTTTTGATCAAATCCATGCCCACTGCCCATTCCATCCCCTCCAACTCTTGATCATGTCATTTGTAAGGATGGATGACTTAACTATTACTTTTCCAAGTGGGATGCTTCTCACTGATGTCTTGTATAATCACTCTGGTTAGTATTTTCACTACTTTATAATAAATTAATGGCAAATATAGCTAACCAATCTCTTCCAGATATTGAGTAGAATATCAACTATTGGTTTGTTATATATGGTTTCACTGTGTTAAGGTAATTCATTTTTGTTTTATTTTTTAATTTTTTTTATTATTTTTATTTTATGTGTACGAGTGTATTGCCTCCATGTGTGTAAATTCACCTGTGCAGTGCAATGCCTGCGGAGGTCAGAAGAAGGTGTCGGATTCCCCTGGAATTGGAGCTACAGATGTTTTTTAACCACCATGTGGGTGCTGGGAATTAACCTGGGTCCTCTGCGAGAGCAGTCAGTGCTCTTAACCTCTGAGACATCTTTCCAGCCCTGGTAATTCAATTTTAAGTCCAATATAATTGACTCTTATTCATTCTTTTTAATAATGTAAAAAGATATTTACTTTTTAAAGTTCATTATGGTACCTGGATGAAAAATTCAATAATTTCATTGTATATTCAATACCCACATCATTAACTCACTTTGACACCCACAATATCACCCCCCCACCAGAAAATTATTTCATTTTGTATGCTTTGAGTTTTTATTACTCTTATGATTATTTTTCAGCTGTCAGGAGTACAAAATGAAAAAAAAATAGTTCTAACCTACAATTGTAAATCAAGTTTTCTATACTCCATTTACACATTTAAAAGCTGCACAGTCCAATGTTTTTTGTGTAAATGTGTGTGTGTGTGTATGTGTTGTTATGTGTTCAGGTGCACATGCATGTGTGTACAGTGTGTGCACATGAATATAGTGATGAGAATTTTAATGTCAGATGTCTCTTTCAATTGCTTCGTACCATTTCTTCTCTAACTATGGCATGGAATCACCAGTTCAGCTACACTGGCTGACCAGAGAGCCCCCTAGATCCTGCTGTCTCCACTGTGCCAAACAGGGGATTGTGAGTTCAAGACAATATGCTCAGCTTTTGTGTATGTGTGTGGGGGAGAGCGTTGGGTATCAAATTCAGTCCTTCATGATTTTAATGCAAATATTTTGCCCATTGAACCATCCCCCTAGTCCTCAAAATCCTTTATAATCCAGAACTCCCAATATCATGCATGGCATATTAACAAAAATGTATTAAAATATCTTAATTCTTCATAAACTAAGTCAAGGTATTCTTCAACTGATCAGATTCTAATCTTTACCCACTGAATTATCCCCCTGGCCCTCAAATATAAGGATGTCAAGATTTTGGGCAGAAAAATATTTAAATATCTTTTTAATTCTTCGAGAGTTTGAGCAAGGTATTCTTCAACCTGAATAGACTGTAAAGTTTAACTGAACAGGGCAATCTCTTCACTGCTATGATATTTACACCATCATTTGGTGTCAAGCATTGAAACACAAAGTTTGAAGCATTTAATGAAGATAGGCATGAGTAAAGAGATGTAAACTAAATAACTAGATAAATAGCAAAATGAATACACATAAAGATCCATAGAAAAGTCAGTAAGAAGAAGTTATAAAACTAGAAAGTGAAGTTTTATAGATGTAACATGAAAATTGCAACTGCGATGCACCATCTCATCCCATTCCTGAGACATTTTGTTCTACTTTGTTATTTTTGTTTTATAAATCTGTATAGCCTCTCGTATCTGGGTGTCAGATCACATCGCAATGCACAGATACAGTAAAGAGTTCTGAAAATAGTTCAAGCAAAAGAAAATTAAGACCTTAGAGAAATACTCAAAAATAAGAACATTGTTTTCAGTCCTTTAAGAAGAATAACTTTCCATTTAAAATACATATATATGTATAGAGATGTATCTATATTATATATTATGTATAATATAGTATAGGTATAATATACCTTAAATGAATTTATAATAAGGATTGCCCCAAGAAGCATAGACTATGTAAAACCATGTGCCAGGCATGGGAAATCTTTCTTCCAGTTGCTGGTCATGAGGATCAATGAGATCTCCGAAATCATTTAGCCTATTGCCGTTCCCATAGTTTCTTCCCAAAACTTGATGACAAGGCCTTATTACTGAAAACACCACCCTATTAAACACAGGTCTTTGAGAAATGGAGCTGAAATTGACCTGGAATCATCCTCCCTGAAGACTATCTCTCACAGTATTACAAGACGGCATGTAAGCTGCATAGAGAGCAAATAAAGCAGTAGTTATACCCAGGTATTAAGCCTATGATTCACAACAATGAATGACCCATCAAGATATCCCTAATAATGCTATAGTGGCACATTCATCTTTGAGAAAGTCAACAGCTGTGTAATTGAACTGAAGATCCACTCAATGGGCAGGAATTAATGCAAGGTACTATAAACCCAGTCAAATTACCAGGGCCAGAGATATTATAGACCCTAGAGTACCATACAGTTCCCATTTCCTTAGAATAATTCCCAATTGCTCTGAGTGTTTATCCTTATACTCATGCAGGTGTAGTTCTCTGCCATCATCATGAAGATTATTTTGCAGCAGGAGGAGACTATTACATACAGAGACCCACAACTGGTAAAAAATAAGAGAATAAGTGTCCAGGGTGTACCCAACACCAAGAGGTACACCTACAACACAATCCCTACACCTAAGGCTTAGGAAGCACCCTAAAATATGGGCAGAAAGATTTTAAGAGTAAGAGGACCAGAACATCTGCTGTGTGCTAATGTCTTGTAGACATGAGAGGGAAGGGGCACAAATAGCCTGAAAGAATTCATGTCCACCAAACCATCCCTCCAGAGAATACCAGAGCAATAAAAAGACCAAAGATAGGAATGATCATACTCAAGAAATTACAGAAAGAAAACAAAAGTAGGTAAAATTATGGAAACAGAAACTAAAGCCATAAACAAAAATAAATTATAATGATAATAACTAATTCATATTTTTTTAGTTTGTGGGTTTTCTTGGGTTTTTTGTTTGTTTGTTTGTTTGTTTTTAACAGGGTATTGCTATTACCAGCATGCGTGGTAGTCAGTAGGTGGATTCAATCTAACAGAGATCCAGAGATCCACCACAAGGGCTGGGATTAAAGGTGCATGCCACCATGCATGGCATGATACACATTTTTCAATACTAACTATAATGCCATCAACTCCCTAGTCAAAAGACACAGGCTATTTGAATGAATTAAGAAACAAAAATCCATCTTTTGTCATCTTGAAGAAAATCATCTCAGCTTTAAGGATAGACACTCTCTTAGGGTGAAATATTGGAAAAAAGAAAAACATGCCAATCACATGACACCAAAAAGCAAACAGGGACGGCAATTCTAATATCAGACAAAATAGACTTCAAAATAAAACTAATCAGAAGAGATAAAGAGTGTCAATTCATTCTAATAAAAGGAATAATTGACCAAGAAGATGTTATAATCATGAACATGTATGCACCAACATCCAGTGAACCCAATTTCATGGAAACAGTACCACAGGACTGTAAAACACAGAGTAACTCCACTCAATATTAGTAAATGACTTCAGTACCCCACTATCTCCAATATACAGGTCAAGTGGACAAAGAATAAACAGAGACCTCTGAATTAAGTGACATCTTCCATCAAATAGACATAACAGTAATCTACAGAATATTCTACCCAAACACCAAATAATACAATTTCTCCTCAGTATCCCATGAAAGTTTCTGTAAAATTGACCACATACTTGGGCTCAAAACCAACCTCAAAAATACAAAAACTGAAATAATTCCATGCATTACATCAGATAACTGTGTAATAAAGCATATAATCAACAGCAAAATAAATTGTGGTAAGTATATAAACTAATAGAGGTTTAAGAACACACTCCTGATTGGTAAATGGATAAAAGAAGAAATAAGAAGGAAATGAATGCATTTCTGGAACTAAATGAAAATGATAATACAACATAATAGACCTTTTGGGACAATTTAAAAGAAGTCGTAAGAGGAAACTTTATAGGCCTAAGTGTTTACATTAAAATTTTTGAAAGAGCTCATATAAATGAGTTAACAGTACAACTTAAGACTTTGGAAAGGCAAGAACAAACCAAACCCAAAATCAGAAGACAAGAATAAATAACAAAAAATGAGAGCAGAAATTAATGAAATAGATACAAAAACCCTAAAAGAAAACAAGACAAAACAACAACAACAAAACCCCCAGAAAGAATAAATGAATCTACGTGCTGGTTCTTTTAAAGGTTAAACAAGAAAGACAGACCCTTAGCCCAATTAACCAAAAGAAAGAGCAAATTCAAATTACAAAATCAGAAATAAAAGTTTAAAAATCAAAAGAAACACAAAAATCCAGATCATTATAAGGGAATACTTTAAATACATATACTCTATTAAATCTGAAAATATAAAAGAATGGATGAATTTCTAAATTCATGAAAACCACCAAGTTAAACCACAAAGAGATCAATAGCTTACATAGAGCCACAACAAACAAGGAAATTGAAACAGCAAGAAAGTCTTTGAACTAAAAATTGTCCTGGCTCAGATGGATTCACAGCAGAGTTCCCCCAAACATTTAAATAAGAGCTACAACCAATTCTACTTAAATTATTGAAAAGGATATAAACAGAGAGATAAATCCCACACTCCATTTACAAAGTCAGTATATGTTTAATACCAAAACCAAGTGAAGAAAAACAGAAAAGAAAACTACAGGCACATATCCTTAATGAACATAGACACAAGGATTCTCAACAAAATACTCACAAACCACATACAAAACCATATCTAAAATAACATCTACCATGACCAAGGCAGCTTTATTACTGAAATGCAGAAAAGGCCTTTGACAAAATTCAACATGCATTCATGTTAAAATTCCTAGAGGAAATTGAAATGGAGGAAACTTACCTCAACATGATTAAAGCTATACACAACAAACCTACAGCTAATATCATTCTAAATGGAGAAAAACTGGAAGCATTCTCATTAAATAACTATCTCTACTCCTTTTTAATATAGTGCCTAAAACTCTAACTAGTGTAATAAGAGAAGAGAAGGAAATCATGGGAGTACTAATTGGAAAAGAAGAGGTCAAATAATCCCTATTTACAGATGCTATATTATACATAAGAGATACCCAAAATTCCATCAGAAAATTTCTAGAAATAAATACTTTCAGCAAAGTGGCAGGTTAGAAAATCAGTTTACAAAAATCAGTTGCCTTTCTACATATAAATAACAAGCAATTCATGGAAACCTCCCATCCCACAATAGCCTTAAAACTGTCTAGGAATAAACCTAACCAAAGAAATTAAAGATATCTATAATGAAAAATTTAAATCTTTAAAGAAAGAGGTAGGTGGGCTGGAGAGATTGCTCAGTGGTTAAGATCACTAGCTGTTCTTGCAGAAGATCCAAGTTCCAATCCCAGCACCCATATGGCAGCTAACAACCATGTTTAAGTCCAGTTCGAGGGGATCCAACACATTGCATGACACAGATGCACTACATACAAGCAGGCAATATACTCATACACATAAAATTAAAATAAAAAATTTAAAGAAAGAGATGGGCAAAGACACCAGGAGATAGAAGTATTCCATGTGCTTCTTGATTGGTAGAAACAATATCAGGAATATGACTATCCTACCAAAAGTAACGTATAGATTCAAAAATCCCTGTGACATTCTTCACAGGGGTAAGAAAAACATCCTAAAATTAATGTGAACTCACAAAAGACCCTGGATATCCTATGAAATATTAAGGAAAAAAATGCTTGGGGACATCATCATACCAGATCTAAAACTACTAATAATCTGTATTCATAAAAACATAATGGTACTGATACAAAAATAGACACATAGATCAATGGAACATCATTGAAGATCCAAACATGAATGCATGCAATTTCAGCCACCTGATATCTGACAAAGCTGCCAAGAACACATAATGGAGGAAAGGCAGCATCTTCAACAAATGGTGCTGGCAAAACTAGATCTCCACCTGTAGAATGAAATCAGACCCTTATCCTTCATGCAGCACAAAAGTCAACCCTATATATGAAAGCTGAAATTCTGAAAAGGTTAGAAGTAAACATTGGTGATGCCCTACAAGATAAAGGTGTAGGAATGGACTTTCTAAATCAGACATCAGTTGTTTAGGCATTAAGGTCAACAATTGAGTGGGACTTCATTAAACTACAAAGCTTCTGTAAAGCAAAAGAAACAACCAAAGAAGTGGAGAAAAAACCCATGAAGCTATACCTCTGTCAGAGGATTAATATTCAGAATATATAAAGAACTCAGAAAATGAAACAAGAAAATAAACAACCCAATAAAAAGATGGACTACGGACCTTAACAGAGTTCTCAAAGGAAGAAATATAAGTGACCAAGAAACACCTTAACAAGTGTTCAACATCCTTAGTAATTAGAGAAATGCAAATCAAAACTACTTTAAGATTTCATCTGACCCTAGTCAGACTGGCTATATCATTAGGATTCTGCCAATATTTTCTTCTACAAGTTTCAGCATTTCACATTGAGGTCTCGGATCCATGTGAAATTAACATTTTTTTTAAAGTGATAGATAAGTATCTGCTCTAGTTGTCCTTCAATTGCTGTGACAAAACACTCTGGCCAATACCAACTTGGAGAGGAAAGGTTTTGTTTATCTTACATCTCCCAGGTCACAGTTCATCACTGAGGGAGTCTAATGTAGAAACTCAAAGCAGGAACCTGGAAGCAGGAGCTGAAGCACAGGCCTTGAAGGAATGCTTCTTACTGGCTTGCTCCTCTTGCCCATGCTTAGCCTGCTTTCTTATACAATGGAGGACCACCTGCCCAGGGCTTTCACTGTCCACAGTGGGCTGGGCACTCCCACATCACTGAACAATTGAGAAAATGTCCCCACAGATATGACCACAGGACAGTCCAGTGGAGGAAATTCCCCAGCTGAGCCTCTCTCAACCCAGATGTATCAAGTTGACAACAAAACTGCCCAGTACAGCATCTATTTTCAGTCTGATACGTGTGAAGATCCAGTTTTCATAACACCATTTGTTAAAGATACTATCTTTCCTCCAGTGTGTGTTCTTGACTCCTTTGACCAATATCAGGTGGCTGACATTGCTTATACTCATGTTTGGGTCTTCTATGTTGTTCCATTTACCTATGCATCTGTGTTTATCCCAGCACCATTGATTTTTTTATGATTATAGCTCTGTAATATAACTTAGAATATAGTATAGTAATCCCTCATGCATTGCTCTTTGGTGTCAGGGTTGCTTTGCCTATCAAGGACCATCTTTGATTCCAAATAAATTTTTATGATGCCTTTTTCTATTTCTCTGGAGAATATCATGAGAATTTTGATTGCATAGAATCTATAAATTGGTTTTTGAAGGATGCTCATTTACTCAATACTAATTCAACCAATATGTGAGCACTGGAGGTCTTTCCACGTCCTCATGTCTTCCTCAGTCTTTTTTTCAAAGATTTAAAATTATCATTGGTAAGGTCTTTAACATCTTTGGATAGGTGTATTCTTAGATATTTCATTTTTTATAGTTCATAGTGAATGGAAATGTTTCCATGAATTCTTTCCCTGATTGCTTGTTAGTGGTACATAAAAAGGCCCTCTAGCTGAAGACAGGATGGAATTCAGATACAGGACTTGGAGCAATGGAGCTGCAATTGACCTGGAAGACTTCTCCCTGAAGACTAGCCCTCATAGTTCTAGAGGACAGTATGCAATCTGCTAAGGGAGTAAAAAAAATCAATCAATCCCAAGCTTTAAATCTTAATTACCACAACAATGACTGGCACAGCAAACTATCTGTATTGGTTCATCAGTGGCACTTCTTATCTTTTGGACAATCAACAGCCATCAAATTGGACTTAAAGTCCTCTCAGTTAGAGGTATTTCATGTGTGATACTGTTACATAACTGGAGAGGTCATAGATCCTAGAGGAAAAATCTCCTTTGTCAATGTAATTTCTTACTGTATGCTAAATATGAATCTTTATATTTTCAGACAAGCATATTATTCACCATTCATCAAAGAAGCTTCCTTTCTGCAACAGATGGAAGCTATAACAGAGTTTCATAACTGATCCCACACAGAAACTAAATGCCTGAGAGACACCCAGCCCTAAGTGACATATAACAGTGGAACTGCTACACCTAAGTCTCATGGAAAATAGTGAAACAGGGGGTAGAGAGAATACTAATACATCCCTCAACTCACCAGTGAAGCTTCCTTATACAACAGCAGGCAATGCATACAGAATGCCACAACTGGCCAAGTTTTAGAGAATATGAGTCTGTAGAGTAAGGGTTTGTGAATTGGACTCATATATTAATCCTCATCCACCCACATCTCAGGGACCATTGTGGAAGAGGGTCAGCAAGATTGTAAGAGCCAGGGTTGGTACATGAAATAAGGAGGCTGACATTCAGGCCTCTGGGAACTTGCTCAGATGAACTTGCAACAATGGTGTCAGCATGTACAGGACCCATGCCAATGCTATCAGATAAAAAAAAATACAGCCTAGAACTGTGGAAGTGTGCAATGGGCCCCAACCAGAGCTGAGAAACTATTATCATATGATTACTGTGCGGTGATGGAGAGTAGGTATTCTTTAAAGGAGTGGCTCTAGATAAACTGACTAGGCTCCCTTGGCTGAACTTGAAAAGCAGGACGTGTGGATAAAATTGCTTGACCCGATAGGTCTTAACATATATGAAAGAATGCATGAAATTCTGTGGGGGTACTTGGGGGCATGGATTGTGGAGAGGGTCTAAATTTTATTAAGATCTATTACATAAAGTGCCAAAAATCTCATTAAGAATGTATATTAAAAAAGACTTCAAAATATTGCAATGAGAAGAGATAATAAACATCACTTCATTCTGATCCAGTGAACAATCAACCAATAAGTCAGCATAATCATAAACATATGTCTCAACTTCTGGCACACCCAATATCAATAAAAGGATACTATTGTACTTCAAGATGTAGAATAACCTTTATTAAGTAACAGTAGGTAATTTCAATATCCAACTTGCTCCAGCAGACAAATCATCTGGACAATATAAAAAACAGAAAATCATCTGAACTAAATGATACCATACATCAAATTAACTTAATACACATAGACAGAATATTCCACAGAGTCACCAAGAATACTCATTCTACTCAGCAGCACTTGAAAGTTTCTCTAATATAGACAATATACTGGAGCACAAAGCTAACTTCAACAAATAGAAAAATAATAATAATAATTCCCATCTGACAACATTACAGTAAAATTTAAAATCAACAAAAGAAGCTCTAGTAAATATACAAACTCATGGAGATTAAACAACACACTACTGAATGTTTCAAGAAAATCAAGAAAGAGATTAAAATATGTCTGAATTAAATGAAAATGTAAACACAACAGAACAAAATATCTGGGGCACACTAAAAGCATTCCTGGGGTAAATTTATAGATCTAAGTGCCTACATTGAAAATCAGAAATAGTAAAAATGACTAAATGACCTCACTCAAGTATCTGAACAAATAAAAATGAGCAAAATCAAAACCCAGAAAATGATAAAAAATAAAAAGCAAAGCAAAAATGAATGAATTAGTAACACAGAAATTAAAACAAAGAACAAATGAATCTAAGAGCTAGTTTGAAAACACAGAACGATTGTGAGACACTTAGCCCAGTTAAACAAATCAAAGAATGGACAGACCCAAATCAAAAAATTCTGAAATTAACAGGAAAACATCGCAACAGACAACAAAGTATTCCAGAATGTTGTAATAGAATAGTTTAAAAACATATACTCCATTAAATTAGAAATTTTAAAGAAATGGATGAATTAAGTTTCAGCCTAACCCCAAGGTTAAACAAAGAAGAACTAAAATTTTTGAACAAACTCATGAAATTAAAGAGATCAAACCAGTAATGCAAAGCATTCTAAGAAGAAAGCCTAAGTCCAAGGGGTCACAACAGAATTTTACCAGACTTTCAAAGAAGAATTTCAAACAATACTGCTTCAACTATTAAAAAGGACAGAAGGGGAGAACAAACTCCCAAACTCCGAAACTATTACTTTAAAAAGGAACCATGTGAAATCACAACTAAAAAGAAAACTACAGTCAAACATTCTTTTGAACACAGATGCAAAAATTCAATAAAATATTTTCAAACTTTATACAGGCATACATCAAAAGGATCATCCACCACGATCAAGTTGACTTTATTCCAGAGTTACAGTTATGATTTAATATACCCAATACATGATATAAGTTTTATAAGTGTATTTAAAGACAAAGTCACATGATCATCTCAGTAGATACCAAAAAGGCATTTGTCAAAATTCAACATGGCTTCATGCTAAAATCCTAGATGTGATTGAACTAGAGAAATCATACCTCAGCATAATTTAAAATATATACAAAAATGCCACAGCCAACATCCTTCTAAACAGAGAAAATCTTAGCATTCCCTTAAAATCAGGAATGAAACAAGGCTGTCCACCATCCCTTCTCTTCAGCTTAGTCCTTGAAACTCTAGTGAGAGCAGGAAGTTAAGAAAAGTAAATTAAAGGGAAGCTAATTGGAAAATAACTAAAATTATACATTGTGGGAGACAGGCTTGGGTCTAGGGTGATATTGCAACTGTCAGGGTCCAGAAATCCTGGCTCTGTAATCTGAAATCCAGTATGCTAATGAGGCATCCTACCCTCTATTCTGTGATAGGACGTTAAGTCTGTTATGCTAATAGGATGATGCTAATAAGGTATCCTACTTGCTGTACTGTGATAGGATGCTAAGCCTGTTATGCTAATGAGGTATCCTACTTGCTGTGCTGTGATTGGACCACTACCCCATATAAGCTTGTTCTTTCCTGCAATAAAGCAGATCTGTGTCACTGAACCTGGTCTCCTGTGTCTGAATGTGGCTCCGCTGACACAGTCCCCTTACCAGCCCTGGGGTCCGGGACCAGGCAGAAGCAGTGATGACAGGAGGCAACACGGGGCAAGCAGAAGAGCTGCCTCAGCTGGGGGAACAAAAGAATGGCCTCAGTCCAGGGCAGGCAGAAGAGCGGCCTCAGCCCAGGGCGAGCAGAGGAGCAGCCTCTACGCCCATGAGAATGAAGGAGTGGCACCTACAAGAATGGAAGAGTGGCCGCCGCCACTGGTAACCACAATACATCTTGAAGAGAATAAAATATTATCCCTAAGAAATACCAAAATATCTACCAAAAAATTTTTAGAAGTGATCATCACTTTCAGCACAGTGGCAAAATACAGAATCAATTTATAGAAGTTAGTAGCCTTTTTATATACCAATAACAAAGAACAGAAGACAAAGATCATGAAAGCACACTAATACACAGTAGCCTCAAAAATAAAACCTAGGAATAAATCTAACCAAAAGCATGGAGAATCTCTAAAATAAAAACTAAATATTTGTAGAATGAGACTGAGGAACACACTAGAAGATAGAAAGAACTCCCGTGATCATCATTTGGCAGAAATAATGTGAAAATGGCAATCCTACCAAAACCAGTTTACAGATTCCATATAATTCCAATCAGAATCATCATGGCAATCTTCACAGAAATAGAAACGAAATCTTAAAACTCACATGGAATCACAGAAGAACCTCAGTGGCTAAATCTGTCCTAAGCAAAAGGTACAGCTGGAGGGGATACCTTTCCAGACATCATTATTCCTTCTTATGTGTAACTTACTCTACTGTGAATAATGTCATCAGAGTTCACTTCTAGTGCTGAAAAGAGTAAAACATCTTATATTTTTCTTGACATTATAGTCCAGTATACATATATATATATAAAAATACAGACCTCTTTAATTTTTTTAGGATTTTTAAAAAATATTTTTATTGAGCTTTTGTACATTTCATACAACAGTTCTTATTCAAAGGCAAACTTCCTCCCACATCTATGGCCCAACCAGCTCACAAAACCTCATGTATTCCACCATACATGTTAAGTTCCATTTGGTCAAGAGTTTATACCCAGAAGTCTTTCAGTGCAAGTTCAGTTTACTCAGTCTCTATAATTTTTAAAATATTTTATTTAATTTTTTAATCTTATGTATATGAATGTACTGCCTGCATGTATGTATGTGCACCCATGTTGTGCAGTGCCTGAAGAGGTCAGAAGAAGATGTAAGATCCCCAGGAACCGGGGTTAGTGTTGATGGTTATCTGCTGATGTACACTTTAAATAGCTCATTACGAGCAAGATTTACATCATTTCCTTGGAAAATTGGCAGAAGATGATAATTATTGATGTGAATCATTTTATTCCTTTAAAGGTGAATTTTGTTTGCAAAAGTACATTAATCTATTAAGACTATAAGACTATAATTTTATCTTAAAACTAAGTATATATTTGGATATTTATACATGTACCATATATACATATATTTATACATATACATATATCCAAATACACACACACATGCACACACACATACACATTTAATAACTGTCATGTCAGAGAACCCTTTGCACAGTGATTCACTTCACTTAAAACTTACCTTACTAATAATTTTCAAACAGTTTAAATTGAAGGCATAAATTTTTATTTTTTGCTTTTTTAAGTTTAAATATTTCAAATTAACAAATAATAATGGCAAATAAGTGATGCAAAAAATCTGACAAATAATTATTAGAATTAAAGTTAAAATCTTTCAATGCTTTTAATTCAGTATTAATATTTACAATATAATCCAATACTAATGAGAGTTCTGATAAATTTACCTTTCAAGTTTAAAACATCTCATTATATCTACAAAGATGGATAGGCGGTCAATATTAGAAATCAAGTATTCTTAAGTAATTCATATCCAAATAATACAGGACTTACAGATTCTTTGCTAACAAATACACTAACACACCTGTGAGCATAACACTCATACATATAAAATTAAAATATGTATATCTTCAGGAACTATAATTATGAAGTAGTTCCTAACATTTAATGGAGTCATTTTTGGTTGCCTAGGAAACCTGCATCTTTCGATCTTACTATCACTATTCCCCATCAGAGATTTGAATCCTGCCCTGGGTTTCAGAGATTCAGCTTCTGAACAATGAACACAATCACTCTTAAGCAGCTGGCTCCTGTGCAGACCTTAGTTTGTATTTATTATGCAAGGACAAAATCAAAAGGAAGTCAGGAAGCCTGTAACAAGCAGACATAGGGTCTTCTCAAATCTCAGCCTACAGCCATGGTTTTCCTTCCCAGCAAGCACCAAATCAGGAGATAAAGGATATGTGTAATTGTTTTGAGTTTCCATATTTCCTTCAAATCCAGATTTATTAATCCCAAAATATGATGAGATATCTACATTTATATTGATCATCACAGTAACCAGGAGACAAGCCTATGACTTTGGTGACTTTGTCAGATTTTAAGGAACATCTTAAGGAATCGTGTTCCTAATGGGAGAATAGCATTTACCAATATGTACATTACTGTACTGTCATCAGTGTCCCATCAGGTAATAACACAGAGAAAAAGTAGAAATAAAAAGGATTTCTGTAGTAATCTAATGTTTTAAAATGCCCAGGCAGGCCTTGTCCTGCTGGGAAAAATTGTCATGAGAAACAACTGTTTTTATATCTTCTATAATGCAAGTTTTTATATTATATAAAAATAAATGTTTTGTTAAAATACTGCTGTATCATTAAAATTATTTTCAAGAGTACTGGCCTGGGAAATATCCTTTTGAGTGAAGACATTCTAGAGGTTGAAATCCCTATAGTCAATGATGTATCTTTAGAATGAAGAATTTCTCTAGAGTGTGTGCAGTGATCTGCTTTGGACTGAATCCAGTGGATATGTTTTACTATCTTTATCATATTTCTGAAAAGATTTACTTATATTTGATAGTTATATTCATGTTAGTTACAATTTTTAACTACTTTCTTTTCAGTATCTTATGAAGAAATGTACGTATTATATATAATGAGAAATGGTTAACAATAAAATTACAGTTCTGAAATCGCAGTGGCTTAACTTGGTATACTTGCATACTAGTCGAGCAGACATTACATTTTACAAGATATCGAGTAAATGTAGTAACATATTTTCATGTAAGTTCTTTATTAAAGAGAAAAAAGAGAGGAGAACAAATAGAGGGAGGGAGAGAGGGAGACAGCAAGAGAAACACTTGTAAAAGCAAGTTTGAATGGCTACATTGAGCACTGTATAAATGAATCAAATGTCTTTATTAGCCTTTGGGTTATATGTTAAATGGAAGATCCATGCTTATCTTGGTATAAATTTCTACATATCCTGATTTTAGTACATGAGTTCGTTCCATTCTCTGGCTAATTTTTTTTTTAATTTAAAAAAGAGAAACTTAACTTTAGAGATATTTGAGGCTCTTAGTTTTAAACAAACTTATATAATTTTA
>NW_008353347.1:118075-130622 GCF_000622305.1 Nannospalax galili
CAGATAATTGGTATTGAATAAATATTTGTAATTTGAAGAGGAATGAAAAAATTTGACTACTTTTTTAATGGTTGATTTTTAAAGTCAGTTTTATAGTTCATTCTAGCAATCGTCTTTGTGTTCATGTGGAAGTACTTAAAATGTAAGGAAGATATTCCTTTTTGCAGTCATTTCTTATGCTAAAAGACAGATGGTTGTGAGGATATTTTGGGGAATATAAGTAAAAGCACACTTTTGTTCATTAAATATCTGTTATGAGATCTGATTTCTCTTTGGAATCAATAAGACATAACATGGTTAATATAATTTCTGGCGATGCCACCTCCGCTTTCCCCAAGTCAAGAGTAATAATCAAAACTTTCAGTGGGATTCATTACAAAGGTTTCAGAATAGTCTGAATACCTTCGCTCTATTCTCATTATTTATTTTCCCTGAAGATAGTCATTATTTATACTTTTCCCTTTGGGAAATTATTGCTTCTGTGTGTATTGAGTTCAACTTAAAAAATGTGTGAAAGCTGTCACTAACGAGACCCTTTGGATATTCATTAGGTTAATGTAGTTCAGAGAGTGCTGGCGTCAATGTTAACTGGAAAGTGCAGATTAAGAAAGAAGTAACAGTACTTTCAGAGTGGAGGAGAGCCATCCAAAGTGCTGCATGTGCATTTTTAATGCTCGGAGACTATCATTCATTTACTTCCATTGTTTTGCTCCTGAAGATTTATGATGACAAAGTAATTAAAAACAGCTGACTTCCTTTATGTAAGTTTCAGTTGGGAATTAAAATTAAATTAATTTACAGATGTTTTGTTTTGTTATTTTGTTTTGTTTTGTTTGAGACAGGGTGTCTTGGAACCCAAACTGACCTTGAACTCACTATGTAGATTAGGATGACACTGATGTCTGTCTGATCTTCATTGGTCCAACCCCTGAGTGCTTTAATTACAGGCCTGAGCCACCACTGCAATTTTAAGAACCATGTTCCTTTTCTATGCTAAGCACACATTAGCAAATCTTCAGCCTCTCAGCATACAACTTATGATTAAGAATAATAAATGATACCTTTACTTCAAAATATTGTATCGTAAAAGACACTATTGCTCAGTCACTCACTTTATATAATATGTTAATAATGCAATAATAGCTACAGTTGATAAATATAAACAAAACTATTTTAAACTACATACAGAGATCCCTGTAAAATATTTATATGAACATTTTTGGAAATTGGTAACATTGGATTAATAAATCCAATCAGTGTGTGAAAATGAGTTTCATTTCTTGATGCTAAGGAAATTTAATTTTTGTCATAATTTTTAATTAGAAAAAATATTCTAATAGATACTCAAAGATTTAGTGATAAAAGCCTAAGATGTCATATACACTCCCAAGGTAATTTAAAAAGGCCCCATGTTTTTAATGATGACGCACAAAACTATAAATTTTCATGAAATTATTTTTTTAGCACCGCAGATTTCTAAGAAGTGTGAAAACATTCAACATTAAAGGGGCAGGCTGCTCATGGACGTTTTGTTCAATAACACAAAGAGGAATCAAATCAGTCATAATAGCAGTCATCATAGGTGAATGTCACAGCTGGCTAGAAGGCTTGTCATTGAAGAATTATCATAATAAACCAAGAAATATAGTGATATTCATTGAAATTTTCTTTTTCATTAATTCTTACATTTTTCATTTTACCTTTTTGCATCAATGTATCTCTCATAATTCAAAACTATTTTAAAAGATATTCTCCAGCTGCAATCACAGGCAGTGTTAGTTACTTTCACAGAATTGGTGAAATTATGCGGCACTGTGATTTTTATTTCTTAATTTTTTATTGCACTTTTGCACACTTCATATGTTCACAGTTCTTAAACAAATTTAGACCCCTCCCCATCCATGACTCCTCCCCCACTACCAAATCTCATGCGTTTGGCATACATGCTAAGTCCTATCCAGTCAAGCATTTGTATCCAGATGTCCTTGGGTGCAAGTTCATTCACTGGAGTCTAGTCAGCCTATGTAGAGATCTTAAGGAAGATCTGCTCTTCCTCACCCATTAGTAATCAGACTCCAACAGTTCCCAGGCTAGGGCCTACCATTTGCACATTTCCCTTGCTCCACTTTGAGCTCTAGTCAGGTGAAGTTGCCGTGGGTCCTGTGTGTGATGCCACCGCTGCCTCAAGTTATGTGTACAAACCTCCAGTGGCCTGAAAGCCTTTATTTTCCTATATTTAGGACCAACCCTGCCTCTTGCAATCTTTCCACCTCATCTTCTGCAATGGTCTCTGTGCCCTGGGATGGTAACTTTTAATATAGGAGTCCTATACAGGATTTTTCACCAAATTTTCCCCATCCCCTTCTTGTGAGACCCACTCCACGCCCTCTGAGGGACAGAATACCTTCTATTTGTGTTTTGCATAGTTTAAGACATCCAGGGAAGGGTGACTTACAAAAGAATGAATTCCCATAGGCTTTTTCTTCCCCATATTTGAAACTCACATGCCATCAGCAAGTCCAGACCACAGTCTCCTTCAGCTTTTTGCATGCAGTTGGTGTTCACCCATAGTTCTGTGGCTCCGTTTCCAAAATGGTGATGGCTCCTCCCTTTTTTCCCAGGGAACTCATCATTTTTCACCTCAGCGTCTCTAGACCCACCCCCTGAGTCTTTGGAGGTTCAGTTCTAGCTTCTCAGAAGATGCCTATCCAACACAGGGACATACATTCTGCATCCATTTAATCTCTAAAACTTACCCAATTGTGGCCCTCTGTGTGCATCACACTCTGTCCTATAAGGAAGCTTCACTGGTGAGAGTTGAGGGGTACAGTAATAGTCTCTCCACCTCCTCCTGTTCCTTTGTGTTCCATGACCCATAGTTGTAGAAATTCCACTGTAAATGTGCCACCTAGCACTTAGCATCTCTCAGGCATATAGTCTCTCTGTGTGACCAGGTGTGGAACTCTATAGGGGGGAGTATAGGCGGACTGCGCTCTCTCTGGGCGCAGGGTGCGCTCACTCCCTGCAGGTTCGCAGACTGCTCTGGGGAGCAGAGGATCCGCAGACTTTCCCAGCGGCTGCTTTGGGTCCCGCGTCCCTGGGAGTGACGGCAGCTGGTGGCTGTGGTAACTTCTCTGGTGGTGGGAGCTTGCTCTGCTACTGAAGCATTGTCCAGCTGGAATCCCATCCCTATTACACCCGTGTACCTTTCCTCAGGATTGTGGTGTTCCTGGCCACTGAACCCCACAGGGAAGAGGCACAGAGACGGCGAAAGCTGGTGTCCGTGGGTCGGTAACGGAAGGTGCTGCCCTCCGGGGGAATCAGGTCGCCGGTACACAAGACTCAAGGCTCGGCTTAGTCTGTGCTTACAGCTTTATTCTCTCTGGGACCCAATCTCTGGGACCAAGCCTCTGACCCAAAATCCCAATATTAAGAGAAGGCTAAGATATTTTATACCATGGGGGTAGTGGTAAAAGCTTTCGCTGTTAGATGCTTTGTGAGACATTCTATTTACATGTGGAAGTGGATCTCTGCCAGACAGTTGTCTGCTAGGAAAATTACAGGAAGGCATGGTATCTTTTCAGAGCCAAAGGCCATGTTTATGTCAGGGCATTTGTGGTGGCCACTTCAAAAGGAGAGACAGGGAAGATGCCAGGAAGACACCCCACTATGAAAGGAGCCCGCAGCACATTAATCCCAAGCTGCATAAGCTGTCCGGTGTGAAGGGGCTTACAACTTTGCATAACAGAGGTCTCCAACAGGGGAGGGTGGGGAATATAGAGGCACTTGGAATTGGGTGGGAGGTTGTGTGTAGAGAGAGAGAGAAGAGATGAATGGAGCTTGGGGATCTAAGGAAGTTGGGGTAATGTGTTCGCTAGGGAACCCCTTGAGAAATGCACATCCAGTGTCAGAATATTAGTGCTTGTGTATACCCTGGTGATGTATGGTAAAGAGCCCAGTGCCAGACAAGAGAGACTTCCCTTCTAATGGTGATTCATAGTAGTCCAAGAGACTCCCAACATAACACAGGCTTTTCAGAACACTTGGTTATCTCCCAGAACTCAAAGATAAGATTGTATTGCTGAAGACAGGACATATTTCACACACAGGACTTGGAACAATGGAGCAGAAACTGACCTGGAAATCCTCTCCCTGAAGACTAACTCTCATAGCTCTAGAGGCTACTATGCAAGTTGCTAAGGGAGAAAATCAATCAATGGTCCAATCCAACCCTAAAATCTAATAACCATAACAACTGGCATCTGGCACAGCAAGCTACGTCCTTTGGTGCAGTAGTGGCACTGTTAGCTGAGAGACAAGTATACCATACACCACTCATCAAAGAAGCTCCTAGTTCTTTATTGTTTTGTTTTATTTTTTCACAAATTTAAAGTATAATTAATACCACTAAATTAGCATTTATTCAACTTTGCCATATCACATATAAGTGAAATAATAATAGTTTACAGGTTATCACTGGTGCTAAATTAAGAAAATCATGAATTTCTAGCTTTGGAGAAAATGAAGTATCTGCATCAAAAAAAAATTTCCTACTTCATGACTTTATGTGGTATAAAAAAATAAAGAAAACCTCAGAAGTGTTTAGTAATAAAAACTGATCTCTCCTATTATACTGACAAAAATATTTTGATTGTCTCGTATGAAAAGAAGTCTTATTGGTACCAGAGAGATGACTCAGTGGTTAAGAGCACTGCCTGCTTGCAGAGGACCCAGGTTGAGTTCCTAACACTGACATGGCAGCTAAGAACAGTCCATAACACCAGTTCAAGGGGAATCTAATGCCCTCTTCTCATATTCCTGGGCATTGCAGGATACAGGTGCACCTGCACATATGCAAGCAATACAGTTATAAATATGAAATTAATTTAAAAAGTTAAAAACCATTATTAAGTATACAGAACCTGAGATTTCATATACTATAATGAAGTGATAATATGAGAAATAAATTTAGGAAAATTATTGCATTTTAAGTTGAAGCATACATAGTATCCCATCAACATTACAACCAGAGACTTGATTAGACATAAATATTATACATGTTCATTGTATAGCATGGAGAGATACAAGCTTTGGTCATGCTAAAAGCTAGTGAACAATTAGAAACACAATAGTAATGAACAATATAATCTAAGGAGAGGGCAGGCTTCATGATATTTACTAGTCAAAAATTTCTTAAACTCCTTGAAATGTTAGTTTTAGGGTAGGAATACTTTATTTTTTAGGTAAAAATCCAGGTAAGAATAAAAAATACATGAGTAAGATGAGGTAATTTAAATGGCAGCAGGACAGGGAAGGTTATACAAGCAACTGTGGAGGTAAAGGGAAGGAAGGGGCTCAATAGGGGATTATAGGAGACAAGTATTATCAAGGGTGAAATGGGAAAAATGGGGGAACTTTAAGTGGGAAGCAAGGAGGGAAGGTTGGACAGGGAGTGAGAGAGATAAATAATGCTTAGCTGGTGTAAAACACCAGAGGAAAATGTATTAGTTCAAAATCATACGGAAAAATTACACATACAATATCTCTACATGAGTCCAAGTATACAGCTGATGGCTATATGACAAGAAACGGGATCAGACTTGAGAAACCTCCCTTTGAGCTGTTGACCAGGGTAGTTCAAGAGACTCCCCAAATTACACAGGCTGTTGTCGCAGCCCTTGATTGCCTCCCAGAACTTAAAGGTCAGACTCTATTGTTGAAGACAGGGCATGCTTCATACACAGGATATGGACTAATGGAGTGGAAACTGACCTAGAAACTATCTTCCTGAAGACTAGATTTCATAGTTTGGGAGAATACTATGCAAGCTGCTAAGGGAGAACATCAATCTATGGTCCAACTCCAGTTTTAAAGGCCTAATAACTACAAGAATGGTGGGCACAGCAAACAATATTGGGGAAGAATTGTCTTGGGGATAATCAACAGCTCTTAATTGGACTTAAATTCCACTGAGTGGGAGAGAACTCACGTGTAGTACTGTAAACATAACCAGATACACAAGGATGGAAAAGTCATATCTTAGTGAAAACCCCAAGGCTCTCACATCCCTAGACAAATGTAGTTTTATTATGTGCTAAATATGGATCCTTATATTTACAGACAAGTATGCAAGCCATCAGGCATCAAAGAAGCTTCTTTTGCAATACAGAGACTAATATACAGAGTTCCACAAGTAGTCATACACAGAGACTAAGTGACTGTGAAATACCCAATCGTAAGTGACACATCTACAGTGGAACTGCTACATTTAAGGCTTATGGATCATAGTAGAACAAGGGGTAAAAAGAATACTGATGCATCGTTCAACTCTCATCAATGAAGCTCCCTCAGGCAACAGAGAGCAATGAATACAAAGGACCACAGATGGACAGACTGAAGAGAATGAGTCTGCAGAGTGTGGGTCCTTGGACAGGACTCCCATATAAACCACCCACCCATGACTCGGACCATCGTGGAACAGGGTGCAGAAAGATAGTAAGAGCCAGACGAGGAGGTGCATACCGCATGGATACAGTTTTATAGCATCTTGAGACCTTGCTCATATGAATTTACAGCAGTGGTGACAACATGCACAAGATTCATGAAAATGCCAGCAGACAAAAACTCATCATAGAACTGTGGAAATGGGGAACAGGTTCCAATTGTAACCAAAGAATTATTGGCCAGATGATTACTACTGGGTGAGAAAGAGATTACTACTGGGTGATCATCTTTAAGGAAATGACTCTATTAGATAGGCTGACCATACTCTAGTGGGTGAATGTGCAATGAGGAACATCAGGGGATACTAACTGGATGTGATAGGCCTTAACATAAATGACAGAATGCATGAAATCCAATGGGGGTGCTATGGGAAGCTGCCAATGGGCAAGGGGAATAAAGATTATTTAGATGTTGTATATGAAACTCACAAAACTTCAATAAAAATAAATTTTAAAAAACAAATTTAAAAAAGCAACAAATAAAAAATAAACAGAATAATTAGACTGTCATTGAAGCAACCAACTTATTTTGAATAATCACAAGAATTTCTGATTTAGGCAATATTAAAACTTCTTTACATTTTATCTAATTCACATTGTGAGATTAAATGTTTTTATTTCTTTTCATCCATACTCACATATAATTCTGTATCTTTAGATTAAAGTATAAGGATTGTACTTTATACAATATTAAAAAGTCAAGAAGTTGGAATCTTAATATTTTAAGAAAAGTGAAATCATTGGCATATTTATAATGTACCTGAGCTCTTCAATGTTGCTCATCAGTTTCAGTGGTTTTGTAGATGAACTAAGACAGTGAGGAAAGATGTTACTCATATGACTGTGACTTATTACAACTGAAGTTCACAGAACATTTTTCTGAGGACCTTGAATAACTCCTTTACTGCTAAAATTTTTCAAAAGTAATTTTAGAACCTTCTATGGATGCAACAACCTGAGACAAAAATATGGTTGGCACAGAACACACTGATCCTCTTCCAGTTTCCCCTGGAAACACAACTGCTTCTTACCTTGATCCAGGGAATCATGTAATCTGGGGAGGGGAACACATTCTGTGAGCAACCAGATTTTTTTTCTTTTGTTTTTTAACTCTAATGTAAACAGTCTTTTAGAACTCTCAACAAAAATCATTGTTTTTAAATTAAGGAAAGTGTCACACTATCTAAAACACTACATATTGAATAAAGAATGAGGCAGGTAATAATGGTGACAGCTTACACAGACCCATGACGACTCCATCAAAGCCACAAACCTAGCCAAAGAACAGCTGGCAACTGATCACTGATAGGTGAGAGTAGATCTTCTTAAGTGAATGACTTTAGATAGACTGACTAGACTCCAGTGGATGAACTTGCACCAAGAGACATCTGGGAACAAATACTTGACTAGATAGGACTTAACATATATGACAGAATGCATAAAACCCAGTGGAGGGAGTGACCATGGGAAGTTGCAGCTGGGGGGGTACTCTAAATTTGATTAAGATCTATTACATGAAATGCACTAAAAATCAATAAAAATACTAAAAATAAAATAGAAAAATAAATAAGGCAGGCAAGGGTGTTGCTTTGGGAAAAGGGGCTGATGCGTAACTGCATAACTGTCCCTTATGAAATGAGGTTTGTTAGGAGAAATGGTCCAGAGACTTTGATGGAGTCTGGAGGTGAGAAGGAGGGCATTTGACAAAAAAAAATGGTACAGCAAATCTGAAGGCCAATGATGTTGGAGGACTTAAAGGGAAGGAAAGATTTCCCTTTAAAGGTTGGAGTGGAACTTAAGAGTGAAAATATAACTGGGCTGGAGAGAAGGCTCAGTGGTTAAAAGCACTGACTGCTCTTGAGAAGACCAGGTTTCTGTTCCCAGCAGCCACATAGAGGCCTAAATTTCAATAACTGCACTTCCCAGGAATCTGACACCTTCTTCTGACCTCCACAGGTACAGAACATATATACAGACTCAACATTCATACACATAAAATGTAAATGATTAAAATATTTTTTTAAAGAGTAAAAGTAAGAAAGACAGAGCCGGAGATAGTTGTCATGGGAAAGATGGTCGACAAGGCCGCAGGATCACCTTCTGAGAAAATCCCAGAAGAATCCCTATGTTCAATGTTGTAGAAAGCTGAGAAAAAAATCTTGTTACAGAATTTATGTGGTAAGTAACTACCTTACTTTTAAAGTGTGAGCACGCTGTGCAAATATATTTAGTGTATCTGTGCAGAAAATGTATCAACTGTTTTTTTTCCTAGACAAACTTAAACTGTTAATTGAAAAAATATTTTATTTATTATTTTTATTTAATGTGTATCAGTATTATGCCTGCATGTAAGTAAGTGTACCAGTGTTATACAAAGAAGAGGCTGTCAGATCCCCTGGAACTGGAGTTACGGACAGTTGTTAGCTGCCATGTGGGTGCTGGGATTCAAACCCGGGTCTTCTGCAAGAACAGTCAGTATTCTTAACCACTGAGCCATCTTTCCAACCCCTTAAACTGTCAATTTAAAAAGTTGAAGTCTTAGGATTAGCCTTTTGGTAGACATACTATTGCATGATTTTTGGATTTTAGTCTACATGAAATACACATGTAATGTGTCAATATTGAAAAAGTGGTCTAATTTTGCTATTGAGAATGATTACTAAGAGAGCATATTTTGTTGTAAATAATGTCAAGACATTAAATATCTTGATAACTAATTTGATATATATAAATTATCAATTATCAATAGTTTATATTTATTAAGATCATTGCTTATATTTTATGATAGTTTTTCAGGCTTTTGGATACTTAGAAGAGGGTCTTAGCAAAGAATGCAAGATTCTTTTAAGTATAAATTTGTGTTAAAATCTTTAATTTCTACTTTATGATTAACAGCATTAAGGTTATTTCAGTAACTGTGTGTTTCTTTCCGTGCCTCTGACTAGAAATGTGTAAAGCTTTAGGTTTAAATTCTATATATAATTCAAAGTTAGTAGAGATGAAATGAATACATGTAAGTTTAATACATTCAAAGTGATGTCTTTTATTTTATACAATAGGCATTATAATTGGTCAGTCAGCCTAGGCAATAGAAAATGAACTTATTTTGGAGTTTATGTTCTTATATATTTGTGCCATATATAATTATTATACAACATATATATTATTCAGTACCATTCTGTTGAAAACCTGACATTTGAATGATGCTCCTTTGGAATCCCTGATCTACATTTATTTGCCTTGGCTAAATATTCTTTTATTATCATATTCAGGGGGTACATTTTTTCCTCAAAACAAGTCTGCTTGTGTTCACATGTATTGTTTTACAAATTTCTCTAACTAGGTGGTGCTATTCAGTCTTTCTATCTTTATAACCTGCCATGTATGGCTGGAAAATAACATGTTTCTTTTCCTCTAGGTTAAGATTTCTAAAATTGTTACCAGAATTCTTAAGGTCAGAGCCTGGGCCCCGGCAGCCTGTAAAATCTTGGCTCAGCCACATGTCCCGATTAAGCCATTAAAGAGACAGTAATAGTGAAAAGCAGAGAAAGGCGAAGTATTCAATGTGACTGCATTAGGAAAAGGAACAAATAAAAAGTTTCAATTATCACCCAATCTACCTTCAGACTCTAGATGTGAGGTGAACTAGGTTAGATGCATATATAACTAAGCAAGCAGGCCAAGGTATGCGACTGCCTGTCAAAGCCATGATTATCTTGGGTCCAGTCTCATCTTCAAGATGGTTTAATAGGTTTTCATGACTGAGCAAAATAGCTTTCCATGAGACAAGGTCCACATCTGACTGGCACCAAGCTTCAGCCTTTTCCCTGTCCCAACATAATATTCCTGGGGAAATTCTAATTTCTTGAGATACAGTGTTATTTATCTGATATCCAAAGGGAAAGACATGCATGTATCTTTAGGGCAGTTTTATGACTGCCAGTGTGATGACATTAGGATTTCTTCAGACACAGATACAGTTATACACATTCCATTAACTATAAAATTCTTCATGAATGCTTAACTTTTGGCAAAAAGCTTTTATAATTCAATTTCCATATCAGAAATATTAGGAAACACAAGAATCTGCTGTCCTGTGGTCCATGGATATCAAACAGACCCTGGAGAATATTTGCTTATTTTGTTTCATTTTGTTTTGTTTTCAAGGGGTGAGACAGGGTCTCCCTGTAATCTCAGCTGGCCCAGAACTCACTGGGCTGACCTCTATCTCACTGACATTTGTTTTCTTTGTCCTCCCAAGTACTGGGACTAAAGGTGTGCATCATCCTGTCTGGCCAAATACAGTTATTTTTATTTATTTATTTATTTATTTAAATATTTTATTTATTACTTTTACTTTATGTGTACGAGTGTATTGTCTGCATGTATGTTAGTGCACCCATGTCGTGCAATGCCACGGAGGTCAGATCAGGGCTTCGGATTCCCCTGGAACTGGAGTTAAGGAAGGTTTGTAGCCACCATGTGGGTGCTGGGAATTGAATCCAGGTCCTCTGCAAGAACAGTCAGTGCTCTTAACCGCTGAGCCATCTCTCCAGCCCCCAAATACACTTATTTTTACAAGTAAGAGACATATCTGTAGGAACCAAAGTTGGCTTACTTAAAGTCCCCAAATACTCCTGCATATGTACAATATACGTGGAAATATATTGCTTATATATGTATATCATATATATGTATATATTATATGTGATATATATCATATATATGATCTCAATGTGGATACTGCTGAATGAAAAATGACTGAGGTATAGAACAGTTTTCACAGTAACATAAAGAGTCCATTCTTCCTTTAATGTAGCATGACAATGTTAACATATGAGGATTTGGAGTAGGTAAGGAATTGCTTCAGTAACATGAAAGATAAATGTAATGTGAAAAGCTGAAAATGTTTGGCAATATGTTGCATCTTCTTTATTGTAGGAAAAAAAGTTTACAAAATGTAGTAATTACTTTCCCACTTGCTGTGACCAAATACCTGATGCCAACTATAATTAATGAGAATTATTGTATTTTGACCCCTAGTTTCATAGGGTTTAGGACATGATCTTTTTCCCTGTGTTTCTGGTCCCATAGGGAGATAAAGCATCATGGTATCAGAAGAATTGTAGGTAAGAAGGCCAATAACCAATTGAAATACAAGATATAGAGATACATGAAGGACCAGATATAAACATTTAGGGCAGGATTCTGGGGAGTTGCTTCCTCCAGCTGGGTTCATCCACTAAACTTTCTGTGTCTCTCAATATAACACCATCAACTGGAGAGCAATCATTCAACAACACAGACCTTGTGGTATATAGCATACGCAAATTGTAAGGGAGTGCTGTCTTGTTTTAATATCTAGTTATATGCACACACCATGATGACTAGACCCACAGAGATAAGGTGTGTTATACACCCTGCATGTTATTTCCATTTTTCATTGAATGTGCTGTTTTTGATCTGTGATTAATTCTATTCTTTTATGAGACAGTGAGAAACTATTTTGTTGCTGCTTCTGTTGTTCCTTGAATCTCACCTTGACAAATTTAGAATAAAATACTGACTAACTTGTGTTTCTCCCACCAATAAAAAGCAAAATGATTGTGGGAGATGTCTTTTCTTTTGTGGATCATGGAAAAGTCTATGTTGCTTGTAAGCTTTCTAAAGTTTAAGATGTTAAACTTTCCCAGGCTTTCCTAACTTTCTTTTATAGTTCTTTCTTCTTCCTTCCTTCCTCCTTCCTTCCTTCCTTCCTTCCTTCCTTCCTTCCTCCTTCCTTCCGTCCTTTCTTCCTTCCTTCCATCCTTCCTCCCTTCCTTCCTTCCTTCCTTCCTTTCCGTCCTTCCCTCCTTCCTTCCATCCTTCCTTCCTTCCTTCTGTCCTTCCTTCTGTCCTTCCTTCCATCCTTCCTTCCTTCCATCCATCCTTCCTTCCTTCCTCTTTCCTTCCTTCCTTCCTTCCTTCCTCCTTCCTTACTTCCTTCCTTCCTTCCTCCTTCCTTTCTTTTCATATGAGGACCTAAAGCAGCCTTCTCTCCCCCC
>NW_008353347.1:130694-144664 GCF_000622305.1 Nannospalax galili
TCCTTCCTTCCTTCCTTCCTTCCTTCCTTCCTTCTGTCCTTCCTTCCTTCCATCCTTCCTTCCTTCTGTCCTTCCTTCCTTCCTTCCTCCTTCCTTCCGTCCTTCCTTCCTCCTTCCGTCCTTCCTTCCTTCCTTCCTTCTGTCCTTCCTTCCTTCCTTCCTCCTTCCTTCCGTCCTTCCTTCCTCCTTCCGTCCTTCCTTCCTTCCTTCCTTCTGTCCTTCCTTCCTTCCTTCCTCCTTCCTTCCGTCCTTCCTTCCTCCTTCCTTCCTTCCATCCTTCCTTCCTTCTGTCCTTCCTTCCTTCCTTCCTCCTTCCTTCCGTCCTTCCTTCCTCCTTCCGTCCTTCCTTCCTTCCTTCCTTCTGTCCTTCCTTCCTTCATTTATTGTGTGTATGTGCAGGAAGGGAGAGTCTGCCCACACAACAGCACACATGTGGAAGTAAGAGAACAACTTTCAGAAGTCCTTTCTCACCGGCCACCATGTAGAGGAAGTCTCTTTTCTTTCTGGCACTGTGCAGCATACTTCAGTCTAGCTGGTCCACATACTTAGAGTGATTTTCTTTTTACTGATTCCTATTTCACCTTAGGAGTGTGGGGAGTGTAGATGTGCGAAACCATCTTCAGCTTGTGACGTGAGTTCCAGGGCTCACACTCAGGTCATTGGATTTGCACAGCGTTCCTGTTAGCTGCTGAGCCATCTTCCTTGTACCTTTACCAGGGCTAGTGATGATGTAGTTATAAAACAGAAATGGGCAGCTGATCAAAATCATAGAAAAGAATAATTCATGTAAAATGTATTCATCCTCAGTACTGTCAAAGAGAGTCAAGTTTTATTTATATTATAAGCACTGTCAGTTTGTTATTTAACATTGGAACTACACAGCAAAGTGTTAACTCAACCAAAGGCTTTCCAGACTGTGTATATTCCAAAGCTCTTCAGCTTTGCACGTAACCATTCCTGTTGACTTGCCCTCACTGAATTTTTTCAGCTGTCTTTTTCTGGCTCTTAATTTCTCATGTAATGCTTTTCTAATTGCACATTGCTGGTCTTTTATCCAAATACACTGATATTTCATCTATTAAATCTGATCGCAAGAGTTCTACCAGCTACTGGAAAGTGATAAATTACTTGTGCTGAGTCTAGTTTCTTGTTTTATTCATTGTGCAGTTTATATATCTTGAGTGTAGTAAGTTTCATACTGTGACACTGTCAGCATTCAAAAGACCTACAATCTAAAGTATTGAGAAATACTGTTGTATCTGTTAAAGGAACCAAACAACCAAGAATCAAATACTACTACTGAAGATTGTTCTCATTACTGCTATTACCAAGATGAGGCAAGCCATTATTGCCCTTAATTTGAAGGTTTATACAATTAGACAAAATAAAAAGGTTGTCTGCCTCTGTTAAATAATAAACTTACATTCACATTCTGGTTGTCTTAGTGAGAAGCAACTTATACCAGTAATTCTATTTCAAGGTAATTCCCTTCAACAATGAGATAATTGAAAAACAACAACAGTTCAATTCCAGAGATTCATCTAAATATCACCGAATTGGTACCCTATTTTTTTTACATGTGTGACTGAATATTTAAAATGCTCTTGAAATATCTGAATTCATAAAGAAATCTCAGGGAAAGTATAGAATCATGTCCAGGACAAAAAATATTATTGTTTGTTGAATTCCAGTTTTGATGCTTTAATGTTGATAATAAAATATCTCCTTATAATGATGCCATGTGTAACATTATTATTTTCAATTATGTTATGAGTCTCCATTTTATTTCATTTTAAAAGAAGTCAGCTAAGCCACACCACTGCAAAGAGTAATTGCTCACGCACTTGTCCACTGGGCCTGGCAATTACCCTGGGACAATGTCCCAAATGTCATGGACTGCAAGATAAATGCTGATCTATGACACAATGTATCCTTGAAACCCAGAGACAAATATTGTGATCATCCTACAAAATAAATTCCACAACTCAAAATTATACATGGTGCTGAGGTAAGTGATTTAATCCTAGATTTATCAATAAAATATGAAGGTAAATGTCAGAAAGAGAATGCAGGTGGTTTAGATAAACTCCATGTGAGCATGAGCCTGTATGTGGCTGGCAAAGTATGCCATGGCCTACAGTGTGATAGAGCTGAGTTTGCCTCACCTAAGGCAATTACAGAAACATACCATCTCATCTGTTATTGATCTTACTGCTATGAGAAAGAAAGTGACCTCCGGTGTTTCAGAATCTTTGAAACAATGAGTCTAGTATCTTCACTGAAAAGCTAAATTTCAAATAGGAGCATAGACACCAGATAATTGTATTCACCATAATGGGGACCACGCTTTTATGTTTGTTTTTACAAATAGCAGCTGGGAGGATTTGTTATTTCACTTTGGAGTGTCAGGTGATTTAATGATCATGATAGCATTCACAGTAATAACAGTCACACAATGAGGAATGAATACAAATCTAGCATTCTACAGTTTAAATGTTGTAAGAGAGGAGATGAAATGGTAACAATTAAAATCATTAGTGAACATGTTACTTGTTGGGTGATTCTTTGCAAGGTATTCAATGAATGAAAATGAAATGAATGAATGAATGAATGAAAAATAAGAATAAAAATTAGCTCATTCATAAGCCTTTAAGTACTCGATAATATTCTTTGCTGTATAACCAATCATAAAGTTTCTATGGCAGTATAAACCTTTTTAAGATCAGAGGAATGACAGTATTTTGAATAAGAATGAACATGCAAAATGAATGTTGTCTGTTCTGAATGAGACATGCAAATAATGTTGTCTGTTCTGCATAATTCGTATTAATGTCCTTAGGACCTTCATCATCATCATTATCAGTTAGAGTGGGCAAGTAGGTATTGCATGAGACTAAATGATAGTTCTAGTTCTGACAAAATGCTAATAATGACTATTCAAAGACAGGGAAATTTACTGTACAAATTGTTCTATTGTTACAATGGAGTGATAGTTATACTTTATTTTCATTTAGTGACATCTTATAGAATTGTTTATTTTTGTTCATATGGTTACTTGTTCTGCTCTTTCTGCTGAAGAAATTAAACATGTTCCAAAATGTATTTTAAAGATTTGACAGATATATTAATTTTGAAAATCAACTAATAATTAATGCACACTTCAAAATGCATTGCACTGACATAGAACTTGATTTACTATAACTAATAAGTAAATTATGAAGAATGAATCCAATTAGAGATTCTTAACACAAGTCTCTATGTGTTATTCATGAACTATGGATCTGCTTATGTTTCAGACAGTAATGTATAGGAAAATGTTTATAGGACTCTTACACTAGAGAAAGCTCATATTTTAAAAAGTTAAATTTACAAATATCGAATTATTTAATCTCTGTTTCACTACTAAACTTCAAGGTGTGTAATGAATTTATATATGTATTTATTCTATTAGTGTCCTTTTCATAAGGCGTGTGCATTTATGATTGTTAATTTTATATTAAACTTATAAATTCTATAGTGATCTTTAACCTAAGTTAGAATAAATACCAATGTACTCTTCTGTCGATTGAAAAACATAATTGAAACAACATTCTATCACTACCATACTTAGAGATTAGTTAATTTATACTTTCTGTGGAACATTTCTATTTAAGACAACCTTCCATTTGAAATTAAGCAAATTTTCTTTGTCCCCTATCCTTTGTTTTCTTGCAGAATTGATTCTTTAGTCTTAAAAACCAAAGATCAAGAAAAAGGAAAATATTCAAGAGATAAAGTGTAAATTGAGAAGAAGAATTGATTATATAAAATCCAGCAGTGACATTTGCATATTTATGTGATATTTAAGTATTAAGTCTTTTGTCATAGTTTTGTCTTAAATTATACTCTTTCCTTGTCTACTTCTTGAGGTTATTTTCATGGCACTATGGATTGAAATCCAAGTTTCATACATGCTAGGCAAATAGTCCAACACTGACTTAATTTCCAAACATTTTTGTTTTAGTTTAAGAGGTCTTGTTACGTTACTTAGGTTGGCCTTGGACTTACTATATAAGCCAGGCTGGCCTGAACTTGAGATTCTCCTACCTCAGGCTTCCAAGTATCTGGTATTAAAAGTTTGGACCACCAGGCCAGGCCCATATCAAGTTCTTAATTCTTAACAAAAACAGCTGTTCGTTAAAACACTTACACAGGACCACTGTATAGGCTGACTAGACTCCAGTGGACATATTTATACTGAATGACATGTGGGTATAAACACCTGAATGAATAGGACTCAGCATGTATGGCAGAGTGCATAGGGTTTGGTGGGGGGATGGAGGGAGGCATGGATGGGGGAGAGGGTCTGGATTTGAGTGGGAAATGTATAAAATTTTAAAAGCTCAATAAAAAACATAAATATTGAACTTTACTGGGCTGAGGTCATTATATTTCTGGACAAACAAAGAGTCAGAAAAATATTAAAAAAGAAAAACAGGACACATGCAAAAAATTTGTACTTGTAAGCATTTTATTTGAATACATAAACAACCATACTCTAACAGATACACACACACACACACACACACACACACACACACACACACACACCATATCACACATAAACACAGAACCATACACAAATTACTTATCTTTATTAGAACACACAAGAGAAAAAGGAACAAAACAGGTATTTTTGCAAAAATTTGATAGATTATATAGAGTACATAGCAAACTGGTTTTTTTGACTCATAAAAATATGTCCCTCAAATCAAAGGGTGCTTAAATAACTTATTTAGGTCACATAAACACCACATAGTCATCCCAGGCATGCTTGCATAGCTGTTTTGCTGCACACAGTTTATTAAGGTGTCTGCTCTAGAATCATAGATATTATTTAATGGTGGATCTAGTTTAATTTGGAAAATATTTTTCAAAATTATCACACTTTAGTGACGATGTGATTTTGGAATGTAAAGACAGAGCTGAGCATGTAAAGATTTTGCAAATTTTCATTGTTTTTCCTAATATCAAAACATGAGCCACATCGACTTCTTTGTATGTTATAAATAACAAACTTTTAAAAATATTTTATTGAGCTTTTTTACATTTCATACAACAGGTTTTAATCAAATTAAGACACTACTCTTCCATCGTATGTCCTCCCACCCCCACATTGGGCCTCACATATTCTGTCATACATGTTAAGTCTCATCCCGTAAAGCATTTGCATTTCCCTTGCACCACTTTGGGCCCTTGTCTGATTGAATTGGCGTGGGTCTTTTTCTTGATGTCACCATTGCCACAAGTTCATACAAACAAGCTTCCAGTGGCCTGAAAGCCATGGAACCTAAGTTCATGAACCAACCCTGGCTCTTACAATCTTTCTACTTCCTCTTCTGAAATGGTCCCTGAGCCATAGGTACGTGAGGTTTAATATAGGTTTCCTATCAAAGAAAACAAACTCTGCAGTCTCTTATTCTCTAAAACATAACCAGCTGTGACCTTCTGTGTGCATCACACTCTGTTGTATAAGGAAGCTTCATTGGTGAGCGTATTGGCATGCATTGGTATTCTCTCCAACCCGTTCCACTATATTCTGTAAACCTTAGGTGTAGAGGCTCCACTCTAGATATGTCACCTAGGGGTGGGCATCTCTCAAATGTGTGACCAGTCATGGAACTCTGCAGTAAACTCCATGTGTTGCAAGAAGAAGCTTCTTTGATGAGTGATATACAATATACTTGTCTGTTAATATAAGGATCCATATTTAGGATACAGTAAGAAATTTCATTTGTCTAGAGATATGACAGAGATATGGTTTTCTCTAGGATCTATGACATCTCCAGCCATGTATATTTGACTATAATTGAAGGGCCACACATGAGTTCACTCCCTGTGAAAGGGCTTTAAGTCCAATTAGATAGCTGTTTATTACTCCCCAGATAACAGTGCCACTACTGCACCGATAGTAGTTTGTTGTACCAGTCATTATAGATATTCAGCATTAGGACTGGGACGGACCATTGATTGATTTCTCTCCCTTAGTAGCTTACATTGTATCCTCTAGAAATATGAGAGCTAGTCTTCAGGGAGAAGGGTTCCAGGTCAATTCCTGCTCTATTGTTCCAAGAGCTGTGTCTGAATTATGTCCTCTTTTCAGGAGTAGGATCTTACCTTCAACTTCTGGGAGAAAACCAAGAGCTCTGGCATTAGTTCCTGTTATTTTGAGAGTCTTTTAGACTACTCTGACCAACCACTCAAAGAGAGGTCTCCCCTGTCTGGCACTGAACTCCCTGTCATACACCCCCCCAGGTATACACATAACACTAATGTTTAGACACCATATGTGTATTTCTCTGGGGATTCCCAAGTCAACACATTTCCCTCTGTCTTCCCAAGCCACCCACTATCCATTCATCCCTCCTCTCTCTCTCTCCCCATCCAATCTCCCTCCTCCCTTCCCAGTCCAAGTACATCCAATACACTCCCACTTTCCCTACCTTGCCCTGGTAATATCTGTTCCCTGCTATCTCCCTCTTTCAGGTTTTTCTTTCCCTTTCCCTTTGTGTTTCCTTTCCATTTTCCTGGCTCCTCCTTTTACATCGGGATATATACTCACATATAAGGGATGGATGTTATGATCTGCAAATGAGGGAGAACATATGTCCCTTAGTTTTCTGAGGCTCTGTTACTTCACTTAGTATATGTCCCTAGTTCTTTACATTCACCTGAAAATTTCATAATTTCATCTTTTCTAACTACTGAGTAGAACTGCATTGTATAAACATACCTCATTTTCATTATGCATTTGCCAGTTGAGGGACATTTAGGTTCTTTCCATCTTTGCTAATGTGAAAAGAATACCAACTAACATGGATGTACAGGTATATGTGCAACTTGACGCAGTCACTGCCTGCCTCAAGAAACGTCTCCTGAGTGATAGTCATCATGTTATCTTTAATCATTGAACATAAAAAACAATAGGTTTATTGTTGACATGTTCATAGATACATCACTATAATTTATTTTTATGGCATCCTCCTCCACTGACCTCTCCTTTCTGCTTCAATAGCCCTCCCTCTAGACTCAAGTCACATGTATTTCAATACCCTCTCATTTGCCTCACAAGAAGGATGAGGTATAGTGAAAGAATAATGGGCCATGAGAGAGAAGGAAGACCTAGATGTGAGTTTACAACTTTCTGTTTATTTCCTTAGAAGGGAAAACAAAGATCTTGAGTCATCCATCAGCCAAGTCACTCCACATCACTTGGTACCATCTACTGGAAATGCACAGAACAAGAATCCTAAGATGATTCTGGAGACAAATTATACTGCTCCAAATGAGTTCATGTTTATTGGATTCACAGATTATTTCCCATTCAGAGTCACACTGTTCTTGGTGTTTCTCATAGTGTACACGTTAACCGTGGTGGAAAATATGGGCTTAATAATCCCAGTTAATAGTGATTCAAGACTTCAAACTCCCATGTACTACTTTCTCAGCAATTTGTCTTTCTTGGACTTCTGCTATTCTACAGCAATCGCTCCCAAAATGCTGGTAAGCTTCTTAGCTTCCAGGAAGAGAATTTCTTTCTATGGCTGTGCTATTCAGATTCTTTCCTTTGCATGTTTTGCAGATGCTGAGGGTCTTATCCTGGCTGCGATGGTCTATGACCATTATGCAGCCATCTGTAACCCACTGCTTTATTCTACGCTGATATCTCGGAGAGTCTGCATCAGCATGGTTGTGCTGGCATATTTTGCTGGGAGTATGACTTCACTGGTGCATCTGTCCCTGACATTTAGGCTTCCATCAATCACTTTTTCTGTGATATCCCACCTCTCCTGGCTTTATCATGTGCAAATACCCACATCAACGAACTTCACCTTTTTGCCTTATGTGGCACAATTAAGACCAGCACTTTCGTGGTCATCCTTGTCTCCTACTTCTACATCCTGATTACTGTTCTGAGCATCAAGTCTTCAGGAGGCAGAAGCAAAACCTTCTCCACGTGTGCTTCCCATCCCATGGCCGTCACCTTATTTTATGGAACTCTCTTTTGTTTATGTACTTGCGTCCCACCACTGGCTATTCCACAGACACTGATAAGGTATTTCCATTATTTTACACTGTCATCTTTTCTATGTTGTATCCAATGATTTACAGCTTCAGAAACAAGGATGTGAAAAATGCCCTCCAAAAATTGCTTGAACAAAAGGGGATCTTAAAATGGCCACGAATTCAAGTTGCTTATCAGTTGCTTTCGCAGTCATGTTTCACATCTTCATTATAAATTTTACTAAACACCTAACCTGTAAAATGTCAATTTATCACTCTAGTTCCCATTGGGTACATGGACATGTAGCATTATTAATTCTTCCACTGAGTCCAGTTGGTATATTTTTCTATATATTTACACCTATATATTTATGCTACATCAATTAGCAATGCATAAAATGCTTACAAAACATGCTAATAGGTCAATCTGTTAAAGTTCCTCAGCTGAGTCTCACTCTTCCCAGGAATGTCAAGCTGACTGCCAAAGCTAGTCATCACATGTCTATTGTTAACACAGAGAAACAGAGAAACGTCAGTGCTAAACCATAACCTTTCTTTTTACAAAGATCACGTTAACATCACAATATAAAACATGATTTGATGTTAGAAGTTCAACAGTCTTTAAAAATTTCACACTTTGAGGGTTGGAGAGATGGCTCAGCATTTAAGAGCACTGGCTACTCTTCCAGAGGACCCAGGTTTGTCTCCCCCCACCCACATGTCAGCTAACAACAAACAGCAACTCCAGTTCCAGGCAATCTGACATCCTCTTCTGGTCTGTGGGCATTGGCACTCATGGGTACAATTACACATATGTAGAGAAAGCACTCACAACACATAAAATAAAATAAATAATGAATTCAAAGAACATTTTTTGTATATCAAACTTTCAAAATCAAAGGTGTCTTAATAGTGGGATTCTATAAAATAAAAAAGTCAAATACTTAGTAGAAAAGGGAGAACACAGGGCCTGAAGGCAACCACACTTAAGCAAAACCAAAGTTCAGCAGTGCAATTACATATCTTATAGTTCATCTGAACAGTCTTCTAGTCTTCAAAGTTTGGGCAGCTACCTTCTCCAGCTCTGCCATACTCAGCATATAGAGATTGTATAATAGGCTCTGTACATCTCCACTCCACATCTACTGATATCCTTGACAGATGTCTCAAAGTCTGAGTATCTTCAATATCCTGCTGTCTCCAATGTCACTGAGGATATACTTTTACCCCTGGCTTCTCTTGGTCTCCTTTCATGGACTCCCACTCTAGTACCTGGTACTGAGCCTTAGTTTCTCTCCATGACCACTTCAGTTGTACAGCTTTCATGCTGTTCTATGTGGGGGACTCTTACATATCACTAAGTTCAGCTGCCACAGCTTGTGTACTGACCCTAAGGATTACTTCTCAGAAAATTTCACCTCAGTGACACTGATCTCATATTAATCACAACCAGTCTTCAGTCCCAGATGATCACATCCTTTGTCACAGTAACCACAGGTATCACGTCTAGAAAATGAAGTGATATGTAAAATGATTTATTCTAGTAAAATGATTTAACTTTTAAATAAAAGTAGCACATGCAGATTCCTGATAAAATTTTTACTTCTATCTGAAACTTTACAAACCAGTCCTCCATTGTGTACATTTTTCCCAGCATAATATTCCAAGTTCTCCCACCAGTTCATTAACCTCTGAGCACTCAATGATTTTGCTGGCCCAATGTTCCAAATATTTCTATAATCCTCCCCCAAAACAACATGGGCATGTACACCTCAGCAACAGCCACTTTCTAGTAACAATTTCTGTTCTACTTTGCTTTCTTTTGCTGTGACAAAACATTGACCAAACCAAGGAGGACTTCAGCTTACTGACTTACTGTCAAGCTCATGTTCAGCTACCTTTCTAATACAATACAGATCCTCCACCCACAGTGGACTAGACCTTCCTACATCAATTAGCAATCAAGAAAATGCCCCAAAGGGTGTGCATACAGTCCAATCTGTGGAAGGAAATTCTTCAATCTTTATTCTTTCCCAGTGTGTCAAGTTGATAATGAAGAATAGCCATCATAAGGGAAGTATATAATTATGCATGATGAGATTAGGTGATAAATACATATAAATGCAACATTAGATCATTGTAGCATTTGCAATGCATATGCAAATTAATTATCAACAAGAACATACCACCTGATATGCTGCATTAGATCATTTAAGTCTTGATTAACAATGAAGGGTATTGTCCCCTACTGAACTACAGAACAGTGTTCTGCAGGGGAATAGGACAAATGACCATGGTCCTTATTAATCCAACACCACAGTCTTGAAATTTGGCTTGTATATGAGGACACCTGTTTTCTTAGACCCTGCAGTTGCATTCGTGGTCTCTAATGGAACATTAGCAAGGTATTTTAATTTAGAGATCATACCATTTGCTTTATAACAGCATCATTTGTGGGTTGCAGTGATGGCTCAGCAGTTAAGAGCACTGATGGCTCTTGCAGAGGACCCAAGTTCAATTCCCAGCACCTCCATGTGGGCAGCTAACCACCATTCAAAACTCTAGTTCCAGGAAATCAGACTCCCTCTTCTGACCTCATTGGGCATTGCATGACACGGGTGCACGTACACACATACAGGCAATACACTCATACACATAAAAATAACATTGTTTAAAAAAATATCATTTGTAAATGGCATCATTTTCACTTTTTCATCAGTGAAAGTGGGTGTCCACTGAACAAGGACCTGAAGGCCTGGCAGTCCTGTAAGTCATTTCAGTCGCTGGAGAACAGAGGATGCTAATGATTCAACCTTGGGCAACTAAGATTCACATGGATACAAGAAGCTGCGGACTCTGCCCCTGTAGAGTGGAAACTATCGTACAGCATTGCTCTTCCCAGTAATAAGTCCTTAAGGACCTATGAAAACCTTGACCTCCTCAGCAGAAGTGTTTTATTCTGAGCTTCAAAAGCTTGAAAGTAAGGAAGTGTTAACATATGTTCACTTTAAGATATATTTGCTGTTATCTCAACATAAAAACATTGTCATCAGTTGTCCAGTTTTAGCATCATTCTCCTACAGTCAAAAGTATTGTTATAATACAATAATGATCATGTTCTAATCTATGCTTTATCATTAACTCTCTTCATTCCATGCAACAGGGTCATTATTTATAAATACAATATTATGTAAAACCAATATCAAGTATTTTTTGTGCAGAGCATGTGCGTGAATGTTATGATTTAATATTTGTTTCTTATATTACTTTAAAATATTTACACATTTATGCAACTTTTAAAAAATGAATATTAGAGAGGTATTATGTATAATCTTGCTTTCTAATTTGTGGGAGATGGGCTTGAGCCTAGAGTGAAAGTCTTATTGACAGCCATACAGCAGGCCTGAGGCAACGCCCAACCGCTGGAGCCATAAGGAATGCCTTGTGACATTTGGTCCCATTGGCAGATCATGAGACTGATGCCTAGAGCTTGCCACTCCCTAATCACCACCCTTGGAATCAAAAAATTGCAACACTCAGATATTGCAACAGTCAGAGTCACGTGGTTCCCAGGAATCCAGGCTCTGTAATCTGAAACCCAGTATGCTAATGAGGCATCCTACTTGCTGTGCTGTGATTGGACCACTACCCCTATATAAGCTTGTGCCTTCCTGCAATAAAGCAGATCTATGTCACTGAGCCTGGTCTCCTGCATCTGAATGCGGAGACACTGGTGCAGACTCCTCACCAGCCCTGGGGTCCTAATCGGAGGAGTGATCAGAGGAACTAAAAGAGCAGGAGAGCACCCATAGCCAGAGGAGAGCAGCCACAGCCGGCGACCACACTAATTCATAAGATAACAGTATTTTAAGGTCATCCAGACCTATTTTTCTTTTAGGAATGTAATAAAATATTCTAAGAATTATTTCCTATTTTTCTTCAGTTTGTTTTCCATCCTGTCTGTAACTTAGTTGGTGCATGTGCACAGTTCAGAGATGAAAGGAGTTAAGACTTTGGTGCAATACTATTCCTTCCCACAATGCTTCTAGTCTTAATCATGATGTGTCACTTTAAGTTAGATAATTGCAGCTACAATTTTGTCTTACTCAGTTTGTGCTATTTTCATTAATAATAGGTTTTATATGTTGCCTTAGCCTCAATGTTGAATTTTATCTTTCTTTGAATGCTGTTTGACTTTGTGCTTCTTTGTCTTTTATTTTTTTTAATTATAAAATAGTTAATATATGTTTTTTAAGTTGCAAATGCATTTATAAACAAATTTACAAAATTATGAATGTATAAACATATTTGACCAGATATGCTTATTTTGATAGAATAAGAAGAATGACTCAGTACATAATTATAGTTACATTCAACACATTATAAAAGTTTGTTTATAAATATTTGGTAGAACAAACAGAAGTTTTTAGCAAAGTCAAATGAGGGGCTAGTGAGCATTAATTTGTATGGATGAGCAGCTCTGTTCTTATGTATGGGGGTACCAGTATTTTGATACTCAGCGCATCTTCAGGCTTTTGCTAGGCTCTTTTTTCTCTGGGATTTCTCTCACTATATTCTCATTTGATGATGATGATGATGATTTATTTTTGAGTATCCTTTTGGAATCACAATAAAAAGTTATAGAGATGTAGGACCATAGAAGAAGGGTATTATTAAGGGAGAAAGGGGGGAAATGGGGGCATATTAAGTGGGAAAACCATGATGGAGGGGTAAGACAATGCGAAAGATAAATAATGCCTAGCTAGTTTTGAAAACCAGAGGGAACCATATTACTCCTACAACTTACTGACAAATTATACATAGCAGATCAAGAAATATATGTCTAGGTAAGGTTTATCTGAGAACAATTGGTCTTTGCCCAAGATTTATTGACATGACACACAGTAATTAAAAGTACCAGACTGGTGGAACTAACCTTCTTGAATGCTTAACAGATATACATTGAGGCCTATAATAATTTGGTCAGAGGGACATAAAGGACAGTTTTTGCCCCTTGCCCTCCTAGGTTGACTAGTTCCAGGGGACTATGAGCATCTCTCAAAACATCCTGTAATTGTGGTGGGTTACCTGTCCTCTTGACTAAGGAGGCCGAGAAGACCCCACCAGATGGATTTGAACCAGTGTCCAGTCTACAAAAGAGGGTCAACACAGAGGAATCATTTCTTCAATGCTTCCAAGCGAAGCCAACCGTGGTCGAGCAGGACCTTTGACTTATCTTCACATAGGTGGAACTGGTAAAAGAAAGGAGCCAGGGGCTCCTCCCAAGCCCATGTGACCCCTGAGGAACAGATCCTTAAACGACAAGAGTAAAGATAACTTGGTTTATCTGGGCCAACTGTATGGCCTTCAACACCCAAAAGGAAAGTATAACCAAAGATTAAAGGGGCCAATATAATTTCATAAGAGACCATATATATAGCTAAAGGCTACATAGCAAGCAACAATGCCAGACAGGTGATACCTCCTTCTGAGTTGTTGGCCAGGGTGGCCAAAGGGATTCCCAGATAGTAACCCAGCAGAGAGCTGGGAAATTGAACAGCAGACCCCAGTCTTATCCAAAGGAATATTGACAGCTGAATACTGCCAGATGAGGAACAGCTGACCCTCCTAAAACGAAGACCTCGAGATAGGCTGACGAGATTCACCAGAAGGACAAGTAGTGGGGAAAGGCTGGGGGTGCTGACAACACAGCAGACAGTAGTAGGGATATCAAAAGTTTAAGGCCTCTAGTCGGGGGAGGGAGGCTATGGGAGGGTGCTACCTGGGAAGTGAGTGTATAAAAAAATAATTCTTCAAAGCATAAAAATTTGCTCCTTAATAACTAGTAGATGTGAAAAACATTACCACTGAAATCTACCTGATGACTTTATATCCATGCTCAGATGCCAAGGAGCTCAGAAAGTAAC
>NW_008353347.1:144993-159792 GCF_000622305.1 Nannospalax galili
TTGCTCTGGAGTTGTGTTACTGAATATGTTACACTGTAGTGCAATGCTTCTTCTAATCATGTAGTTATTAAAAATTTAAAAAAGATTTAAAAAATTCTTCAAAGCATAAAAATTTGCTCCTTAATAATTAGTAGATGTGAAAAACATTACCGTTGAAATCTACCTGATGACTTTATATCCATGCTCAGATGCCAAAGAGCTCAGAAAGTAACTGACTGTGACTAGTAATAATCAGATATATAGAGATTAGAAACACATCTTAATGTCAATTGCAATATAAAAGAATTTTTCTGTATGAAACTCTATTTTAATAATGAAATGGAGATCTTTTTTAAAGGTTAAAACCTCATTTAATTTTATGTCTTATAGGGTTTATACTGAGTACAATATTGCATGACTGCAATAATTCAACTGGAAACCTAAAAATTTACAGCCAATTTTGAAAAAGTGGCATCTTAGTTCAGAAAATTGTTATTGAATATGTCAATGCTGTTGTAATTAAATGCTTCTTCTAAGTATATGGTTATTAAATAAATAATTAACTGGAAAAACATTAATTTAAAAAAGTTATTGTAAAGCAATTTCACACTCTAAAAAAATGTATTTGTGATGGCACATCACCTATGATATGTAGGTCCGAAGGTCATATTTGGATATGTCTTTAGGAGCTAAAAAGCTTTTGCAGCAGAATACTCATGGTTAGTATTCTAAAGCAGCATTTTGTTTGTTTAAGGAGGGCAATGCTAGGTATAGGAAAAGCCCTGAATTTATTCTCAGAACATATCTTTGTTCTAGTCATGATTGTATGAGCTTAGAAATATAGTTGGCATTGGCAGATGGTGAGGCTTGCCTGTATTATTATCTGTACTCTGGTCTCAAAGACAATGCTGTAAACATAACTAGAACTCCAGTGCCATTACCTTATTTTCCTCTTTTTCTCTCCCTCCTTAGTGTCCCTGGTTTCCTCTGTCCTGCTGTTGAGATTCATCCATTTGTGTCATCACACCAGTTAAATTATTTTTACATGCACAGTTTGAAAACATAAAGCCAGTTACTTGATGACAATTTGTTCTCTATTTATCCAATGATAAATGCAAGAATTATGCAAATCCTGATGTCCTTTTTCTTTTCTAAGGGCTACTGTATTCAGACAAAATATACAGATTTTCAAAGGAACTATAAAAACTACTGATACTTTCAAGCCTATCTGTTCTTTGTCCCTGGATAGAGTTAGAATTGGATCACTGTTCTTCTAGGTCACTGATATAGAACGCAAGCAAGGACTAATCTTACATTTTCAACAAATGAACTCTGTCTTATAGAATGAAGAATTTTCATTTTGATGTGTCAATGTCCATCAATATACAACTCTACATGGCAAGGTTACTAAATTCTGATCTTAAATAAATTTTAAGTTCCTAACTCCCTCCTTGAAATCGCCAGTGGCTAACATGCTTTCTTAAATAAAGGCATGTTCTTTGAATGTTAAACAGACTCTAAGACACTGTATTCAACGAGATAGACATATTTCCCATAAAAAACCTGGCAAATTTATATTTTGAAAAATTTTAATACAGGAGGGCCTGGAGAGGTGGCTCAGTGGTTAAGAACACTGACTGTTCTTACAGAAGACCCGGATTCAAATCCCAGCACCCACATGGCAGCTAACAGCTGACTGTAACTCCAGTTCCAGGGGATCCGACATCCTTTTCTGTCTTCTGAGGACATTGCACGACAGGGGTGCACTTACCCACATGCAGGCAATACATGCATACACATAAAATGGAAACAATAAATAGAATATTAAAAATAAACAAAAATTTAATACAGGAGATAATCAAAACAATTATGTAAAAGAGAAAGATATTTATTTTATTCAATTTTTTTCTTTTCTAAAAATTAGTTAAAATAAAAAAGTTATAATGAATATGAGTGCAAACATATCAGTATTGGAGTTAGCTTGAAATATGGAATTCGTGTATTTTGGATCTTCACACAAAGCTGCTCCCCATCTCAATGAGGGTTTCTAAGCCTCTTTCAATAGTCAGAAAAACAGTACCTTTAATTCCTCGTCATTCATTCTTGCTCTTTCTTTCAATTTGGCAAATTTATGAAGTCCTCCTACAACGCAAACTCTTATTTTAGGATTTGAATTTGTTAAGTTATTTTCTTGGAACATTCTTTAGATATCTAAGTATATTTAAATCACTTTCATCATGTTTGTATAATGGATCTTAAAACAGAGTCGTTCACTGAACATCTTACATGTGACATGCTAATGATGATTCCTAGTGATATTTAAATCCTAATCTCTAAGATCTATGCTAACACATGTGGAAAAAATGATTGTTCAGGCATGAAGTCAGTGGAAGACCCTGAGAAGGGGAGGATATCCTGGATTATCGGAGTCAGCCCTAAGCATAACTGCAAGTGCTCTTGTACACTCTGCACAGAAGATTTGCTATGGAAGAAGAAACAGTTTTCTTAAAAGAGCCGAGGCAGATGATACAGAGAGAAACTTTAGAAGCTCAAAAGGAGCTTCAAGCAACAAAATGTTTCCTCTCTTAGGTCTTCTGGAAGGAGTTCAGCCCAATCCCCATTGACACACAGATGCCATCCAGTAGGATGTAAGAATTCTAACCTCTAAAATGTAATTGACTAAGTATTTGTTATTTTAAGCAACATGAATTTTGTTAAGTTGTGGCACTAACCTCAGGAAAGTAACATTTATAATGTATTACTTGCTGTTTATTTCTATTCACCCTCCTCCTTTAATATTTATATACTATTTAATCTTTTGTATATATCAATATGAATTTATTTCTCTAACACTACCTCAGTTAAAGACAAACATTGCTTTATTAAGTGTTCTAGCTCTAGCAAATAAATTTATTGGCCCAAATTAATAAGCAATATTTTCTTTTAATATTTTAGTAATCATTTGCTGCATGAAAATGTATATATATAAATCAATTTGTGAAATTTATATTAAATATTATTGTATTAATAACATGATGTTAAGTAGTAGGCTATGTTTCACAAAATAAAACATACAATAGATACAAGTTTTAATGACTTGTCTGATATATTGTTTCTCTCTATATATTTATATTGTTATTTTCATTGTTTTGTAGAAAGGGTTTCTCTGTAGCCACAGCTGGCATGAAAATCACTATGTAGACCAGATTGACCTTGATCTCACAGAGATTCACTTGCTTCACCTGTCTCTGCCTCCTGGGATTAAAGGTGTGCGCCACCATACCCAGCGTGATATAAAAATTATATAGTGTGTGTGTGTGTGTGTGAGTGTGGTCTTTTTGAGACAGGGTCTCCCTGTAGCCCCAGCTGTCCTGGAACTCACTATAGACCAGGCTGTCCTTGAACTCACCGAGATCCGCCTGCCTCTGCCTCTGGAGTGCTGGGATCAAAGGCGTGTGCCACCACACCAGACAGTTTATATTTTTTGATTTGGAGAACAAACAAAAGTGCAAAACCAGAATTATACAAAGATGTGAAGGCAAAAATTGTAATGTGAAATGAAAAACCTGACTTTTAAACACTCATAATACAAAATAAGAAATGAAAAAGAGTCTACATTTCTTTTTCTTAAATAATTCTCCAGAAGAGAACAGTTTTGATTTGCTAAGTTAGGAATCTGAGTGGAAGATGAGGACAAAATTTATCTGAGGTGTGAGATTTGGAACAAAAGGATGGCATAGTATGGAAGTCAGTGCCTTCAGCTTAATTAGAAGTAAACAACACTCGAAAAAAGTTAGTCATAGGATATCAGAGGTTTTCTTATTACAAGATTCTAGTTTTTATTCCATGAAGCAGAGGAATAGTATATGTTAGAAAATGAGCTAGAATGTAGGTAGCAATCTCTGGATTTGAATGTCAGTTCCCCTAATAGGCTTGTGAAAAAAGAATGCCTGTCTTCCTTTTTCCTTCTGTGAGAACTGATAGCAGAGAATAAACTAATATAAAGTTGCCATCATTTGAGTCTCAGTGTACGAGCTGTACTCCCTTACTTACATATGGACTGCTGCTGAGGGTTATCGCATTGCTTAATCTACCACAGGCTAGCCCTAAATGTCTCATCCTATGGTGGATATCTGTTCCTGAAGGAAACTCTGTCATCTGAGTGCCCTGGTCTTGTTTTGCAGTTAAGGAGCTATAAACAAACGAAAGCTTTTCATTACAGCTTTAATATACTCAATAACAATTTCCAGAGCAAAGATACATCTCTTTCAAAAGTGGCTATAAAATTTTTAGGTTCACAGTTGAACTAATACAGTTATACAATATTGAACTCAGTATAAACCCTGTAAGACATAAAATTGAATGAGTTTTTAAACTTTAAAAAAGATCTCCATTTCATTTTAAAATACACTGTTTCTTACAGAAACACCCATTGTTTTTGCTAATAACACTGAGATGTCTCTAATTGTGTGTATCTGATTATTACTAGTCTTGGTTGGTTGCACTTGGATCCTTGGCACCTGTGTATGGATATAAAGTCATTGGGCAGATTTCAATGGTAATGTTTATCACCTCTACTAACGAACATGATGTAAATATTTATGCTTCCTCCTCAAACATAACTCATTTTTTAATTTGTTGATTTTTTGTGTGTATATCACACAGAACATCCCAAATAATCTTATTCAACTATATACTCACTTCCCATATGGGACCCTCCCATAGCCGCCCCCCCCCAACTAGGGCCCTTATACTCTGCCAGCTAACTAGAGGTCTTTGTTTTAGGAAGGTCAGCTGTTCCTCATCTAACAGCAATCAGTTGTCAATATTCCTTTAAATAAGATTGGGGTCTGCTGTTCATTTTCCCAGTTTTATGCTGGGTTACTATCTGGGAGTCTCTTGAGCCACCCAGCCAACAACTCAAAAAAAGGTATCTCCTATCTGGCACTGTTTTTTGTTGTGTAGCCTTTAGCTATACAACTCTTAAAAAATTATATTGGCTGGCTGGGCATGGTGGCACATGCCTTTAATCCCAGCACTTGGGAGGCAGAGGCAGGCAGAACTCTATGAGTTCGAGGCCAGCCTGGTCTCCATAGTGAATCCAGGACAGCTGGAGCTACAGGGAGACCCTGTCTCAAAAATACCAAAAAAAATTTATATTGGCTCCTTTAATCTTTGGTTACACTTTCATCTTGGGTGTTTAAGGCCCAGATAAACCAATTTATTTTTACTCATAAGGACATTTGAGGATCTGTTCCAGGGATCACATGGGCTTGGTAGGAGTCCCTGGCTCCTTTCTTTTACCAGCTCCATCTATGTGAAGAAAGGTCCTGCTCAACCATGGCTGGCTTCACTTGGAAACATGGAGGAAATGTATCCTCTGTGTTGACCCTCCTCTTTGTAGACTGGAAACTGGTTCAATTTCATCTTGTGGGGTCACCACAGCCTCCTTGATCAAGAGGACAGAGTTTTTCTTATACTATTTGCAGCTGAAGTATTTAGTTTGATCTGAAAACTGAACATTTGTTACTGCAGCAGCCAAAATATTTATTATTTTAAAAACTGGATAACATTTTCTAATATTCTTTCATGTTTAAATCTGAAGACTATTGTAATTTTGAAAATAGTCATGTAATAATTTAGATCAATACAATATTTTGCACATTAGTGTCTCAGAGAAAACTTAAAATGATGCCATGGTGTGATTTTCATAAATCCTGTCTCCTTGCTTTGCTCTTTAAATGACTTCATATAAGTAAAAATAAGTATCTCTCAATTTGTATATAAACTTTAAGATGGCTCAGTGGTTAAAAGCACTGACTGCTCTTGCAGAGGATCTGGGTTCAATTCCCAGCACCCACATGGTGGCTAGGGACCATCCTTAAATCCAGTTCCAGGGGAACCCAAAGCCCTCTTCTGACGTCTGCAGCATTGCATGACATGGGTGCACTCACATGAATGCAGGCAATACTCACACACATAAAATAAAAATAATATTTTTTTTAAAAAAAAGAAAGGAGCCAGGAGCTCCTCCCATGCCCATGTGACCTCTGAGGAACAGATCCTCAAATGACCTTAAGTGTAAAAAGAAATTGATTTATTTGGGCCAACTGTATGGCCTTAAACACCCAACAGGAAAGAATAACCAAAGAGTAAAGTCATCAGTATATTTCTTTAAGAGTTCAAGGGATTACACTGCCCAGACATTAGGCTTAAGTCTATATAAAAAGCTATTTAGACCATTATTTCTCATTGATGATTTTTGTTCCTAACCAGAAAGTGCTGCTCACATGTAAGACTTCAAATCTTGATCTCCAATACTGTAGTGCCCACCTGTAGTTAAGTGAGGCAATCAGCTATTGTTCTAATATGATGGATAAATTTGTTTTCTCCCCCTATGTAGAAGCCTTTGAGAAGGAACTGACACTGATTCTAACCACTCCAACAGCTATCAAAATACCTAAAAGCAAATCCTGAATCCATCACTCTAGAGTCCAGCCTTGGAAGACAAAAGAAAAGTGAGGAAAAACCCAATATAGGGATGCTTTTTGGAAGCCCTTTTCAAGAAATTCCAATGGATTCATATGAACGTTTGAAAATTGCCCTGTTCTGACTTTTTTCTAGTTCTCTGGCTAGGACTTGTAATGTTAATTACTCTTGCCTTTACTTCTCCTTCACATCTCCTATTCACAATTCAAGGACTTTCTTTTCCCCTTACAGAAAAGAGTTGTGCAATTTGGGAGTCTTTTAGATAGACCCACTAAAGGGGTACTCCAATTGCCTCACCCTGCATCCCTGTTCAGCATGGAAGAAGCCAGAGCTGTCTCTGTCCCTATTCCCTACTGGAAATTTGGGAAACCTCTTCAGAGGATGATGTGATAAGAATAGGAGTTAGGAATTGGCTAGGCAGTTAGGGTAAAAAGACCCGAAAGTAAAGTCGCCAGTTTCTTGGCTAAAAGTCAAAATGTATTTGGGGCTCTTAGCAACATACTCTTCTCCAAAGGCCAAAAATGTTGAAAGTATGTGGGAGCTTGTATCTCATCCTTAAAGATTTTATGGTTACCTCTTCAGAGTGGGGAATGTTAGAGTAGCCAAAAGCCTCATAAAAATAAATAAATCAAAGAAGAAGAAAGAGCACATGGAGTTATCATAAAAAATGTGATGGGGAGATATGGGAGGAGTTAGGGGGAAGGGAGTGACATGGATTTGATCAAAACACCTTATATGCATGTATGAAATTCTCAATAAATTATTTATTTAAAAAATGAAAAAGAAACTTTTCTCATCTTCCAGGATAGACACTGGCTTAGGGTGAAATAATGGGGAAAAAACATACCAAGCAAATGACTCTAAGAAGCAATCAGGTATTGCAATTCTAATGTCTGACACAGTAGACTCAAAATTAAAATAAATTAGAAGTGCCAGATAGGGTTACTTAATTCTAATCAAAGAAACTATCAATCAAGAAGATACTACAATCATGAATATATATGCAACAAATTCTGATCCACCAATTTCATAAAAACAATACTCTAGGACTATAAAACACAGGTCAATCCTAACTAAGCAATAGTAGGTGACTTCAGTTCCACATTTTCTTCCATTTGAATTAAATGACATTGTACATGAAATGGAACTAACAGACATCTACGGACTATTCCACACAAGCACCAACGCATACACTTTCTACTCAGCAGCCCATGCAAATTTTTCTGAAAGTGACCAGATTCTGGATCACCAAACGTATCTCAATAAATACAAAAAATTGAAATAATGTAATGCATTCTATCACACCACTGTACAATAAAGGTTATAATCAACAGCAAAGAAACAAAAACAAAAACAAAACCTCTACTAACTACACAAACTCATGGAAATTAAACAATACATTCCTGATTGGTGAGTGGGTCAAAGAAGAAAATTGAAAATAATAAAATATTCCTGGAACTAAATGAAAATAAAAATATGAAGCAACAAAACCTCTGGGATACCTGAAAGGCAGTCCTAAGAAGAAAGCTTATAGCCTTAGTAACTATATTTAAAAATCAGAAATAGCAAATGCAAATGACTTAACAGTATGGTTCATGACTCTGGAAAGGCAAGAAAAACCAAGCTCAAATCTAATAGACATGAAGAAATAACAAAAATCAGACCAGAAATTAATGAATTAGAAACAATACAAAAAAAAATCAATAATTCTAAGAGCTAGTTCTTTGAAAGGTTAAACAAGGTAGACAAGCCCTTACCCAATTTAAAGAAGTAACAAAAGAAAGAAAGAGCAAATCCAAATTAACAAAATCAAAGACACAAAAAGAAAGAGCAAATCCAAATCAACAGAATCAAAGACACAAAAGACAACAAAAAAATCCAGAAAACTGTAAGGGAATACTTAAAAAATCTATACACCATTAAATTAGAAAATCTAAAAGAAACAGATGACTTTCTAAAATCATGATTACCACCAAAGTTAAAACAAGAGGAGATCAACAGCCTAAACAGACCAATAACAAATAAGGAAATAAAACAGTAAGACAAAACTTCTTGATTAAAAAGAAAGAAAGCCCAGGCCCAGATGGATTCACAGCAGAATTCTACCAGACATTAAAAGAAGATCTAGAACCAACACGGCTTTACATTATTCAAAAAAGACAGAAACCGAGAGAGAACTCCCAAACCCTTTCCACAGACCAATCACAAACAGTCAGAAAAACCAATAAGAAAGCCAGTATCACTCTAATAGCAAAACCACATAAAGGCACAGAAGAAAAATAAAAAAGAGAAAGAAAACTATTTACTCATATCATTAATGAACATAGATACAAAGATAACAAAATACTCATAAACCACATAAAGACACACATCAAATGTAATAATCCATATTAAGGGTCTTGAAGAAAATTACATGGCCATCTCAATAGATGCAGAAAAAAGACTTTGACTTAATCCAACATGCATTCCTGTTAAAAATTCTAGAATTGGTTTGGAAGGAACATACCTCAACATAATTAAATCTCCATACAACACCCTACAGCCAATATCATTCTAAATGGAGAAAAACTGGAAACATTCCCTTTAAAATCAGTAACCAGACAAGGATGTCCACTGTCTCCACTCCTTTTCAATAGATGTGATATTCTTGCAAGAGAAATAAGACAGACTGAGACCTCAACAGACTGCCTGAGAGTGAAGGATCTGGCCTTTGCCTGGTGTAGGAACTGAGACCTCAGCAAACAGCCTGAGAACACCTGGATCAGGCCTCTGTGTGGTGATGAGGTTCCCCAAATTGCTCCATACCTAACCCCCTAACTGGGGTTAGGTGAGCCCACCCCCCAATCTCCAGTAGTAGAATTCTCTGCCCTACACTAGGGGCCTGAGACCTTAGCAAATGGTCTGAGAGTGTTTGGATCTGGCCTCCGCCTGCTGTAAGGGCTGAGAATTCAGCCGACCACATGAGAGCATCTGGATTTAGCCTCTGTGTGCTGGTGAGCTTACCGGTATCAATCATACTCAACCCCCTAACTGGGATTATGTGAGACCTCCTCCCATGTTCCTAGAGGTAGACCTTTCTGCTCCACAGTAGGGTAGGGGCTGAGACCTCATCAGACCACCTGAGAGCACCTGGATCTGGCTACCGTGTGGTGGTGAGTGTCCCCAAATCCTGACTTAACCTACCCCTTAATTGTGATTTCGTGAAGCTACTCCCACATCCCCAGGGTTAGACCTCTCTCCCCTACAGTAGGGGCTGAGGTCTTAAGACTGCCTGAGAGTGCCAAAATCGGGACTCCCCTTACCAATCTTCCTAAATTGCGCTGTGAGTAACCTCTACTAGGGGTCCAAATGTTAGAAGGAAGGCTAATTTTACCTGACTGGAGCCTGACTTGGGCATCTGTGGGAGCTCATGAGTAGCTGATCTGAAATCATCAGTTCCCTCCTGTCTCCCGACCTCTCTCTGGGTCTCTTACACTATCAAGCAAACCATTTAACATATCTTTATGTGTATTTATTATTATCGTGGGGTGAGGATAGGGGAGAGTCTTACAAAGGAATAAGTATCCAGTGGCTAGCCCTGCACCTCTGGTGGCACGGCTCAGAGCCTGCCATAACAGACTGTGCCACCCACATAGTCACCACTAGCATTTGCTCACTCCTCAGGGGCCAGTGATCTCGCCCCAGGTCCATAAGTGTCAGGGAATTCTGTCCTTGAGCTGCTGTGTGCTGCCTGTTCCCCACCCCACTTGCTTCCCCATGGATCCTAGCTTCCGTTTTCAGATATCTCCCAGTAGCCCCTCAGTAGCCCACCTTCCATGGCAGGCCCTGCCCCTTGGAGGAACTAGCCAATTGGGAAACACCTCCAAAATAAAATCTTAGAGAATCTGAAACCTAGACCAACTAGCATGACATACCCAATAAGAAAACAACCAAGGCACACCAATAATTCAAACAGAAGCAAACTTCAACTCAACAAAAGAAGAATTGAGTTTCATACCAGAATCACAAACATCAAAAGAAACCCACATGCCAAAATCACAATGGAAAAATAATAATATGGAAAACCAAAACAGCTTGTTCACAGCAAACACCACCAGTCCTGTAGAAAAGTTCAAGGATAACCCCCTAGAGATAACCTACGACACAAAAAAATAAAAGAACAATCATAAACATGATCAAGAAATTTAACAAATTTAAAGAACACACAAACAAATAGGGAACTAAAAGAAGATAGGGATAAACTTCTGAATGAATTCACAAGGGAAACAGAAACATTGAAGAAAACTCAAGCTGAAATGAAGAAGGAAGTAAAAAACTCAATAACCCAATTTGAAACAACAGGAGAAAGCCTCATCAATAGAATGAATGGAATGGAAAACAGAATATCAACACTGGATGATAAAGTTGAGGAATTTCCATGCTCAATCAAAAATTATTTAAAAATCTTTAAAAGCACAAGAACGGAATATGCAGGAAATATATGACACCATGTAAAGACCAAATCTATGCATTGTGGGCATAGAGGTAGCAGAAGACTCTCATGGTAACTGTGTTGACAAGATCTTAAACAGGACTGTAGAAGAGAACTTCCCAAAATTAATGAAAGACATCCCCATACAAATACAAGAAGCACATAAAACACCAAATATACAGGACTAGAAAATAAACCTTGCACCATGTCATAGTAAAAACTCTAAATGTACAGAACAAAGAGAAACTACTGAAAGCTGAAAAAGAGAAACAACAACTCACATATAAAGGAAAACTCATCAAAATTACAGCTGACTAATCAATGCACAGTATGAAAGCCACAAGAGCCTGGATCGAGGTATTTCCAGTTCTAAATGGCCATAGATGTCAACCCAGAATATTTTACCCAGCAAAAATGTCTATTATAGTTGAAGGGGAAAGAAAAATCTTCCACGACATGAATAGGCTGAAAGAATAATTGTCCACAAAACTGGCCCTTCAACAAAAACTTGAAGCAATACAAAGAGTGGAGAAAGGAACACCTATACCCCAGGGGCAACAGAAAGAAACTAAATGAAGGTAAACTGTGAAACACAATATAAGACAAAGAATGTAAACAGTAATAAAGATGACACCAACCAGTACGCATCTTTCAATAATAACTTTTAATATCAATGAACTGAACTCCCCAGTCAAAAGAGACAGGCTAGTTGATGGATTAAGAAACAAAATCCATCTTTTTCTGTCTGAAAGAGCATCATCTCATCTTCAAAGACAGGCACTACCCTAAGGTGAAAGGATAGAAAAGAATATTTCAGGTAAATGACACCAAGAAACAAGCAGGAGTTGCAATTCTAATATCTGACAAAATAGGCTTCAAAATAAAACTAATCAGAAGAGATAAAGAGGGTCATTTCATTCTGATCAAAGGAACAATTAACCAAGAAGATATTACAATTATGAGCATATATGGCTAAACTCTGGTGTACCCAGATTCATAAAAAAAAACTACAGGACTTTAAGACACAGATTAACCCCAACTCAGTAATAGTATGGAACAGCAATACTCCACTTTCTCCATTAGACAGGTCAACTGGACAAAGAATACACAGAGATACATCTGGATTAAATGATACCGTGTTTCAAATGGACCTAACACACATCTACCAAATATTCCTCCTGAGCACCAAAGAATACCCTTTCTATTCAGCACCCCCATGGAACTTTCTCAAAAACTGAACACATACTTGAGCACAAAAGGTCCTCAACAAATAAAAAAAAAGTAAAAGAAACAATTTCATGTATTTTATCAGACCACAATGCAATAAAGCTTAAAATCAACACTGGAAGAAGCTCTAGTCACTGCATGAACTCATGGAGATTAAACAACACACTCCTTAATGATGATAGGTCAAAGGAGAAATTAAGAAATAAATAAAAGTATTCCTGTAATTTAATGAAAAGGACAATAAAATGCAGCAAAACCTTTGGGACACTTTAAAAGCAGTCCTAAGAAGGAAGTTTATAGCTAATTAAAAAATTAGAAAAACTACAAATAAATGACTTAACATTGTAACTCAAGACTCTGGGAAGACAAGAACAAATGAAATCCAAATCTAGCAGAAGAGAGGAAATAAAAAATCAGAGCAGATATTAATAAAGTAGAAACAAAGAAAACAATACAAAGAATCAATGAATCTAAGAGCTAGTCCTTTGAAAAGCTATATAAGTTAGAGAGACCTTTAGCCCAGTTAACCAAAAGAAAGAAGGAGCAAATGCAAATCAACAAAAACAGAGATGAAGAGGAAAACACAATAGACAGCCAAATGACCCAAAATATTATAAAGGAATACTTATACTATACTCTATTGAATTTGAAAATCTAAAAGAAATGGATGAATATCTAAAATCGTGGGAACCACCAAAGTTATACCAAGAAGAGATCAATAGTTTAAACAGACCCATAACATAAAATGAAATTGAAAGAGTAATACAAAACCTAACAATAAAAAAGCCCAGGCCCAGATGGATTTACAGAAGAATTCTACCAGGCATTTAAAAAAGATCTCCAACCAATGCTACATAAATTATGCAAAAAGACCCCTATCCTCAGGCCTCTTGGGGTAAGTCTATAGCACAGCTCTCCGCATCTTGACTACCCAAGCCACATTCACCCTTCCATCTCCCCCGCTGTTCATTACACCTAGTGTGGGACCTGTGCCACTCCTAGTCTTGGGGCCCCAGACACCTGGGGAACCAATACTGCTTTCTGATCCTTCTCACCCAGACCAACTTAGTGCCTTTCTTGGGTCCCGGGAGCACTGCTTCTGGTCCTGGCCCCGCCCTCACCTCTCTCTGCATCCCTGGACCTGCACCACCGGTTAACTCTCCTAGCCTGGACCCCTATCCTCAGGCCTCTTGGGGTAAGTCTATAGCTCAGCTCTCCACGCCTCAACTCCCCAAGCCACATTCACCCTTATATCTCCCTCGCTGTTCGCTACTCCTAGTTTGGGACCTGCGCCATCCCTAGTTTGGGGCCCCAGACACCAGGGGAACAAATACTGCTTCCTGACCCTTCTCACCCAGAAAACATAGTGCCTTTCTGGGGCCCCAGGAGCACTGCTTCTGGACCTGGCCCCGCCCTCACCTCCCACTACTTCCCTGGTCCTGCAACACCTGCCAGCCTCTTGCTTGCAAGATGAAAGCAATTTGGCCACTCCAATGTAAAATCAAAAGAGAGAACCTGAAGCCTAGACCAACCAGCTTTTCATGCCCGACAAGTAAACCACAAAGGCACATAAAGTTTACAAAAGAAGCAGATCTAAACTCAACAAAGGAAGGCTTGATTTTCACACAAGTCAGAAACTACAAAAGAATTCCGCATGTCAAAGTCACAGAGAAAAAATAACAATATGAAAAACTAAAATAATATGTCCCTACAAAGTACCAACAGTCTTCTAGTGGAGTACAATGAGAACACCCTTGTGTTGGATAGCTTTAGTGTCAACTTGACACACTTAGGTTGAGGGAACCTCAATTGGGGAATTTCCTCCATAAGACTGGCCTGTGGCCAGGTCTGTGGGGCATCTCCTTGATTGATGAATGATGTGCGAAGGCCCGGCCCACTGTGGGTGCTGCCATGCCTGGGCAGGTGGGCCTGTGCTGCATAAGAAAGCAGGCTGAGCAGGGGCCAGAGAGTAAGTCAGTAAGCAGGTTTCTTCCATGTCATGTGCTCCAGCTCCTACCTCCAGGTTCTTGCCCTGCATTCCTATCTTGGGCTCCCTGATGAACTGTGACCTGGGAGATGTAAGACAAATAAACCCTTTCCTACCAAAGTTGGTAGTGGTCAGAATTTTGTTGGCACAGCAATGGAGAAACAAGATAACACAAGACGTGGAAATCAAAAGAACAATTATAAACATGATAAAAGAATTCAGTGAATTTAAAGAACACACACAAAGAAATCAAAGAACTGAAGGATAGGGATAAACTTCTGAATGAATTCAGAAGAGTTAGAAATATTGAAGAATACTCAGGCTGAAATGAAGTAGGAAGTGAAACACTCCATCAACCAATTAGAAACGACAGGAGAAAGCATCACCAATAGGAAGAACAAAATGGAAAACAGAGTATCAAGACTGGAAGATAAAGTGGACGAACTGGACCACTCAAGCAAAGATTATGAAAAATTTAAGAAATCTCAAGAATGGAATATGCAAGAATTGAGTGATACCATAAAAAGACCAAACTTGTGAATCATAGGCATACAGGAAGGAGAAGAATCCCAAGACAACGGAATGGACCAGATCCTCAACAGAATTGTGGAAGAAAATTTCCCAAACTTACAGAAAGACATGCCCA
>NW_008353347.1:162617-162823 GCF_000622305.1 Nannospalax galili
CCTGATATTTGACAAAGGGGCCAAGAACATTAACTGGAGGAAAGACAGCACGTTCAGCAAATGGTGCTGGGAAAAGTGGATCTCCACTTGTAGAAAAATGAAACTAAACCCCTATCTTTCACCCTGCAGAAAAGTCAATTCCAAATGGCTCAAAGACCTCAATGTAAAGCCTGAAACTCTGAAACTCTTAGAAGAAAATGTTGGGA
>NW_008353347.1:164827-190926 GCF_000622305.1 Nannospalax galili
TAATTTATGCAAAAAGAGAAACGGAGTACTCACAAATTCCTTCTATGAAGCCAGCATCACTAACACCAAAACCAGGTAAAGACACAATCAGAAAAGAAAACAATAGACCCATATACTTAATGAACATAGATACAAAAATTCTTAACAAAAATTATGCAAAAAGAGAAACGGAGTACTCACAAATTCCTTCTATGAAGCCAGCATCACTAACACCAAAACCAGGTAAAGACACAATCAGAAAAGAAAACAATAGACCCATATACTTAATGAACATAGATACAAAAATTCTTAACAAAATACTTGCAACCCACATATAGATGTACATCAAGATTATTCACCATGATCAAGAAGGATTTGTTCCAGATGTGCAGGGATGTTTCAATATAGACAACTCAATAAATATCGTTAATTCTACAAATGGACTCAAAGACAAAAACCACATTGTCGTCTCAATAGCTGAAGAAAGGCTTTCAGCAAAATTCAACATGCACTCATGGCAAAATTCCTAAGCAGAATTGGACTGGAGGGAACATACCTCAACATAATTAAAGCTATATACAAAAAGCACAACCCAACATCATTCTAAATGGAGAAAAACTGGAAGCATTCCCATTAAAACCAGGAACCAGACAAGGATGTCCACTATCTCCACTCCTTTTCAACATAAGACTTGAAAATCTTACTAGAGCAATAAGAAGGGACAAGGAAATTAAAGGAGTACTTATTGGAAAAGAAGAGGTCAAATTATCCCTTTTTGCAGATGATAATGATACTATACCTAAGAGATCCAAAAATTTCACCAGAAAACCCTGAGAACTGATCAACACTTCCAAAAAGTGGCAGGTTACAAAATGAATCTACAAACATCAGTAGCCTTTCTATATGCCAACAACAATCAATCAGAGAAAGAGTACAGGGAACCCCTCCCACTCACAATAGCCTCAAATACAATACAATAAAATGAAATATCCCAGAATAAACCTGACCAATGAAATCAAACATCTGTACAATGAAAATTTCACATCTTTAAAGAAGGAGATTGAGGAAGATACCAGAAGATAGAAGGACCGCCCATGCTCATGGGCTGGAAGAATTAATATTGTGGAAAGAATCATTCTACCAAAACCAATGCATAGATTCATTGCAATACCAATAAAAATCCCCATGAAATACTTCACAGAATTTTTAAAAAATCTTAAATTCATATGAAATCACAAAGACTCTGGATAGCCAAAGCAACCCTGAGCACAGAGTGCTGGGTGCATTACTATGTCAACTCTCAAAGGATACTACAGAGCTATAGTCATAAAAACAGCATTGTAGTGGCACAAAAAATAGACCCATAGATGAATGGAACATCACTGAAGAACCAAACCTGAGTGCATGTAATTTCAACCACCTGATATTTGATAAAGGTTCCAAGAACATACAATGGAGGAAAGATAGCATCTTCAACAAATGGTGCTAGCAAAACTGGATCTCCACCTGTAAAAGAATGAAACTATATCCTTATCTTTCACCTTCAACAAAAGTCAACTCCAAATGGATCAAAGACCTCAATGTGAAACTGGAAACCCAGAAACTCTTAAGTCATCTCAATAGATCTAGAAAGGCCTTTGGAAAAATCTAACACGGATTCATGTTAAAAGCTCTAAAAGGAATTGGTCTTATGGGAAGATACCTCTGTTGGAGTCCTCTGTTATGCAAGTAGAAGTCTCTTCACATCCAGATAGCTCACGAGCTCAGAAAACTATGTGCTACAGATTCCTTTCATAGCAGAGTGCCTTCCTGGCATCCTCCCTGACTCTTCTTTTAAAGTGCTCGCCACAAATACATGCCCTCCGGCACAGGAGCTACCAGGTTTTAATCAGGCGTTGTCTGATAGCCTGATAGAAGCCCACCACCCTATGTAAATAAGGCATCCTAAAAAGTACCTATCAGCTAAGACTTCTTCTGCTGTCTCTACACTATAAATAGTCCTACTTTTACCCCCAATAAAGTTGGAGCTGGATCACTCAGACTTGGAGCTGGATCAGTTAGGCTTGGAGCTGGAGCTGAATCACTGAGATCTGAGCTGAGTCACTTGTCTTGAGCTGTAACACTAAATCCTGTGATCCAGTCTCCCCGGGGGACCCTATTCCTCCATTATCGGCCCACAGATACCCCAGCTTTCGCCGCCTCCGTGCCTCTTCCCTGTGGAGTTCACTGGCCAGGAACTCCGCAATCCTGAGGAAGGGTACAAGGGTGTAATAGAGGCGGGATTCCGACTAGATAATACTCTAGTAGCAGAAGAAGCTCTCCGCTCCAGAGAAGTGTGTAGCTATCAGCTACAGCCAGCATCAGAGAAGTCTGTGCACCTGCCGTCTCCAGAGAGGCACGGCCAGCCGGGCCCGCCAGCGGCTAGCCAGCGGGACCAGAACCACAGCGGGAGAGTGCACACACACCTGACCCTGGGCCACATCCAGAGTGAGTGCGCCCGGGAGCCCAGGCGCACTCCCCACATCGCTTTCGGCCAGACTCACGCTGGGACTAACCAGGTGTGGCGGAGACCCCAGGGTGCCTGCACACACCATGCCGGGGGTCCAGCGACCCGCCCCATACCTCAACATAATTAAAGTTGTATATAACAAACCCATAGCGAATATTAGGCTAAATGGAAAAAAAATGGAAGCATTCTAATTAAAATCAGCACTATCCATTATCTCCACTCCTTTTCAATGTAGTGCTTGAAATTCTTGCAAAATCAATAAGACAAGAGAAGGAAATTGTAGGATTACTTATTGGAAAAAAAGAGGTCAAGTTATCACTTTTTGCAGACGGTATCATGTTATACACAAGAGATCCAAAAAAGTTCCACCCGAAAACTTAGAGATGATTATACTTTCAGTAAAGTGACAGGTTATAATATCAACTTACAAAATCAGTATCTTTTCTATATAGCAATGAGCAATGAGAAAAAGCATTTAAGGAACCCTCCATTCACAATAGTTAAAAAGAATATACCTCATCAAAGACATCAAAGTTCTCTACAATGAAAATTTTAAATAGTTAGAGAAAGAGATATAGAAATACACTGGGAGAGGGAAGCATGCTCATGGACTGATAGAATTAATATTGTGAAAATGACCCTCTTACCAACACAATCTATAGAGTTAATACAATAGCAATCAAAATACTGATGACATTATTCACAGAATTAGGAAGAAATCATCCTAAGATATATATGGAACCCCAAAAGACTCTGGATAACCAAAGCAATTTTGGGGAAAAATATACAATGCTGGTGAGAATCACCATACCTTAGATTATATTACACAGGTATAGTTACAAAAATAACATGTTACTGGCACAAAAATAGATAAGTAGATCAATGGAACACAATAGAAGACCCAAACATGAGTACATGAAATTTCACCCACCTTGTGAAATTGGCACAAAGGTGCCAAGAACACACAATGGAGGAAAGAAAGCATCTTCAACAAATTGTGCTGGCAAAACAGAATCTCTACCTGTAGAATAATAGAATTGGACCCTAATTTTTTAAGTCAACTCCAAATGGATCAAAGACCTCAATTTAAAACTTGAAACTCTGATATTTGTAGAAGAAAACGTAGGCAGTACCTTACAGGATATAGGCATAGGAAAGGACTGTCTAAATTAGATATCAGCTGCTCAGGCATTAAGGTCAACAGTCAATAAGTGAGACCTCATTAAGCTGCAAAGATTCTGTATAGCAAAAGAAACAACCAAGAAAGTGAAGAGGAAGACCACTTAGTGGGAGAAAATCTTCACATGGCACACATCTGACAGGGGATTAGTAACCAGAATATACAAAGAACTGAAAAAAAAATCAATGAAACAAGAAAATAAATGACCCAATAAAAAGATGGGCTGTAGACCTAAACAGACAGTTCTCAAAATGCATATGTATAACTGGTAGTTTTATGGAAAGGACACAGTGCCAGAAAGGAGGGAGCTCCCTTCCAGTGGTTGTCAGAGTAGTCTTAGAGACTCACAACATAGCACAGGCTATTGCCAGAGCTCTTAGCTATCTACCAGAGCTGGAAGATGAGACCTAACTGCTGAAGACAGGACATACTTTGGACACAGGACTTGGAGCAATGGTGCAGGAGCTGACCTGAAAGTATAACTGTCGTAGCTCTAGAGCATAGTATGCAAACTGCTAAGGAAGAAAATAAATCAATGGTCCAACCCAGCCCTAAAAACTGGTAGAGAAAACTACTACCTCTATTGATGCAGTAGTGATACTGCTATCTGGGGAGTAATCAACAACTATCTAATTGAGTTTGAAGCCCTTTCAATGTGAGTGAACTAATGAGTGGCACTGTAAACAAAGCAAAATACACATGGTTTGAGAAGTAATAGACCCTGGAGAAAAACCCTATCTCTGTCATATCTCTAGAAAAATGAAATTACTTACCATATGCTAAATATGGAGAGTTACAGTTACAGATAAGTATACTGTATACCACTCTTCAAAGAAGCTTCTTTTTGAAACAGATGGAGGCTACTGCAGAATCCCACAATTGGTCAGACAGAGACAATATATGTCTGAGAGATGCCCAGTTCTAGGTGACTTATCTACAGTTGAACCTCTACACCTAAGGCTCATGAAACGTAGCAGACCTGGGTGTAGAGAGCAAACTAGTGCATCCCTCAACTCTTATCAGTGAAACTTCCTTATACCACAATGTGTGGTGTACATAGAAGGTCACAACTGCTAAAGAATAAGAGGCTACAGAGTGTGTGTCCCTGGATAGAACTCCTATATTACACATCACCCACCCACGTATCAGGTGTTATTTAGAAAGAAGGGGGCATAAAGATTGTCCAAGTAAGGGATAGTTCATGAACACAGGGAGACAGTGACTTTCAGGCTGCTGGAAATTTGCACACATGAATTCTCAGCAATGGCAGAATGGAGCACAGGACCCATGTCAACTCAATCCAAAGACTTACTGATGATCTCTAGATAGGGTGACTAGACTCCAGTGAATGAGTTTGCATCAAAGGACATCTAGGTACAAACACTTGACTAGATAGGACTTAAGACATATGGCAGAATTCATGAGGTCCAGTTGGGGGAGGATGTCTTAATTTAGTTAAGAACTGTTGTATGAATTGTACAGAGCCAAAAAATAAAAAATAAATAAATAAAATTTAAAATCTTCCTGACTTATTTAAAAATGCTTTGTTAGAATGAAACTCACTAGGGAATTCTGAATCATGAATTCGTAAATCTATGATACTGTGCTGGATATCTTTAGTTTTCAACTTCACACACATGACTAGAGGGAGCCTCAACTGGGGAATTGCCTCCATTGGACTGAACTAAGGCCATGTCTGTCAGGGCATTTTCTTGATAATGGAGTTATGTGGGCATGCCGAGGGCACTGTGGGGGTGCCACCCATGGGCAGATTATCCTGTAAGCAACATTCCTCCTTGGTTTTTGCTCCAGCTCCTTCCCAGGGGTTCAAGGCAGCGACCCCAGGGCGGTGATAATTGGGGATGAGTAAGCACGCCATTCGCCAGCCCATGCTGCCCCCAGTACTGGGAACACTCAGGCGCAACAGGGAGCCTAGTCAAGCAGGGACTCATTTACTGCAGGTGTTACAGAGCTTATAAAGGCACCTGGAAATCCCCCTCCCCCCAGAGGGTGTATCTTAAGGATGGTCACGTGCTAATCATGCACTCCTCAGCAGTGTGGAAGTATTCTTCAGACTTTCAAAGCAAGTCAGGCCATGCCCCAGTAACTTCTTCTTCAACTTCTGCAAGGTGGGGCCTTTAGGTCCCCGCATCTCTCCCCTTTTATTTTTATTTTAAGGCCAGACTGACTTTATTTCACAGGTTACCCACCTCATAGATGGCTTCCCGAGGAGAGATGGCTATCTCCTTCCTCTAATCTTATGCATTTTTGCCTCTTAGTTTGGGTCACCTGTGACCAAGCCTTGCCCATCATTGGATCATGCACCTGCATGTGCATGCCCTGTCTTAGGAGTATTTGTCATGGGACATCTTACCTGTCCTTGGCTAAAAATGCATCGTGATTAAGGGCAGCTGCATGGGTAATGCCAGCCCATGACAGTCTTAGTCTCTGCCTAACTCGGTTAGCCAAGCGTGGGCAGCCAGAGGGGGTATATTCCTGTGGAGTCCATAATCATGAGGAGGTGGGCCGTGGCAGGTCCAAGGGTCCTCTGCCACTGAATTATCTAGTAAAGACACTTAAAGATAAGCATTATCAAGAGAAACAAAGCAATTCATGGTGTAGGACAAGTTGAAATACTTCTGAGACCATGTACCTTTTAGCCAATCAGCCAGTTGTCAAAGAGGCTGACTGGCAATGAAGCCAAGGAACTGGGTCCTTCACCTCAGATGGATACAAATAAAGAGAGGAATTTTGTTTCATGAACTATTGTCCATGGACCGTCATGCTAGTCAGTCAGATCCTGACCTACCCACTTAAGGTTTTTCACAGGCACCCATATGGGGTTGGAATCTCCTGTAGGGTAGACACAGCCAAAGCCTCAACCCATGGTTAACAATGGATCTGGGCCTTTCCATTGCCCCATAATGGGGTCCTTCCACCTTACACGTACCTCAGGTCTCTGCTCCTATCGTCCCCAATGCTTCTGAAACCGGGATTCCAACTGATTTTTTTTTCTTAATTAAGAATATTAATAATGAATAAGGCCAAACCCAACTGTTGGTGGGGGCTCATTCCCCCTTTTTGTTTTTGTAATTGAATTTTTAGGTTTTGATGGTTGTGTTCTAAAATGGCTTGACCTTGGGGATTGTAGGGGATTCCTATATTGTGTTGAATTCCCCAAGGGGAAAAGAAATCTTGTAAATTTTTACTCACAAAACATGGTCTATTATCAGTTTTAATTCTTTAGGGAAATCCCAACGTAGCAAAGCACTGGAGGAAATGAGACTGAGCATGTTTAGACTTCTCTCCTGTATGAGCGGTAGCCCAACAAGCATGTGAGAATGTGTAGATGAACACAAAAATATACTTAAGCTTTCCGAAAGGAGCATAGTGTGTGACATCCGTTTGCCACAAGGAATTGGGCTTGAGTTCCCAGTTTACCCATGGCTGTTGCAGAGGCAGTACCTGTACAAAGGGTTGACAAGACTTACAGGTATGGACAATCTTCTTTAGGTCCTTGAAGGGAACTTGAGGAAACCTCTTATGGAGTCCCCGCCACTTTACATGAGTGAGGTTATGTAACCCCTGAGCTTCATTCAGCCTGTTGACAGGACCTGGGTGAAAGCCACCTTGTCTGCCTCTGCATTGCCTTGGGATAAAAGCCCAGGCAATCCTTGGTGCCCCCTAAGATGCTGTAAGAAAATAGGGTCTTCTCTCTTTTTAAGGAGCGTAGGAGTCTGAATACCTTCAGAAAGCAATGGCCATGAGTTCCTTGAACTGAGCTGCTTTTTGTTTTCTCCACATCTGCCCCAGTCAGTGAAAACATTGTAGGCTTTACTAAGGGCTCCCTCAGCCCAGGATTCCGGGAGTGCAGCTGCCAGCAGGGCTGTAACACTTGGGGGCAGGGTGGCTCCCTGGCTGCCTGTGGAACAGATGGGAAGGGGCCCCCCTGAGCCACCTTCCCCAAACCAGGCCTTCCCAGCCATCCCAGAGCCGGTCGCAGCGCACAGCCAAAGGTTTTTTTTTTTTTTTTTTTTTTTTTAAGTGTGCCCAGCGGCTGCTGCCAATTGCCAGCTGGGAGTGGTCTCCTGCCTGGCTTTCATGTGGGCCCCTGACTCACACACGTGTTAGTTCAAGGCGGGTCCGGTGGGCAGCTTTCGCCACAGACCTGTGAGCTCCACTCTGCCCTGCCCTTCTGAAAATGGCATCCATGGATCCCCAGAGGCCCTGAAGCTGGCCAGGGCACACCTAAGGTGCCGCTTATTACTTTGGCAGCTTTTGGTTTTACTTCTGTTACACTTCTGCCTTCTTCCTCAAACTCTTCCGGTGATTCCCATGTATCCCCAGTAAAAACATTAGCCCCCAAGTAGCCAGGGAGCGAAATGAATTGCCTCTGCCCAAACCTTTTGAGCTACTGGATTTAACAAATCCAATCCCCTGCTTTTAAGCATCTCTCTCAGCATTTTAAGCACTGGGTCCTCAGGCTTAATAATTTCGTTACGCATCTTTTGGGTCTCACTTACCCCAAACTTCCCAATTGGCCCCAATCCGTTTTTCTTTTCTTCCTTCTTTCTTTTCTTCTTTTTACCTTCTTTCAAGCACCACACTGGGTGCCAGCTGCCGGGGGTGGGGGGTTCGTACCAGCAACACCCGGGCAGTGATGATTGGGGATGAGTAAGCCCGCAGTTCGCCAGCCCACACCGCCCCCAGTACCTTGAACACTCTGGCGCAATGGGGAGCCTAGTCAAGCAGGGACTCATTTATTGAAGGTGTTACAGAGCTTATAAAGGCACCTGGAAATCCCCTCACCCCAGGGTGTATCTTAAGGATGGTCACGCACTGATCATGCACTCCTCAGCAGTGTGGAAGTATCCTTCAGACTTTCAAAGCAAGTCAGGCCACGCCCCAGTAACTTCCTCTTGGACTTCTGCAATGTGGGGCCTTTAGGTCCCCACAGCTCCTGCCTCCAGGTTCCTGCCATGAGTTCCTACCTTGGGCTCCCTGTTGAACTCTGAACCAAATAAACCCTTTCCTCCCCAAGTTGAATTTGCTTAGAGTGTTTTGTCACAGCAATGGAGAAACAAACTGGAACAGGTACCTATTAAATTATTTAGGGAACAGCATAGATCTTTTAGAGAAATATATTTAGGATACAATAAAATACAGTTAATTCTCTTTTATTTACTGTTCAGGTATTCTATCATAAATTCTTCAGTATAGTGACACAGAATTGTTTCTATTTATTATTTTGAAAGTTTTAATTAATTCTTTGAGACTTTCATATCATGTATTATGATTATATTCATACTCCAGTTCCTCCCTCACATCTTCACAGATTCACCCTAACTCCCTGCACCCCAACATCATATCCACCTTATTTTTTCAATAACTCATCCAGTCCAGCTTGGATTTCCCATAAAACCCTGGAGATGAGTCATCCAATGAAGCATAGTGGAATTCTAAGCTACTCTCTCTGAGCAGCTCTCAATTACCAACAGCACTGCAGCTGGGATCAAAATTGTATTTGGCTTGGGCCTGCACAGATCTTTTGCATGCTGTCACAATTGCTGTGAGTTCATATCTAAAATTGGCCTGTTGTGTCATCACAGCACTATTTCAGTGTAGTTTCTACTGCCTTTGGCTATTACCATCTTTCACTTTGGCCCCTCTTCCCAGTGATCCCTGGACTATGGAAGGAAGGGATGTAATTAGATAGCTTATCTAGGGCTGAGCACTCCACAGTATCCTAACATCTGCATGGTGTCAAATTGTGGGTCTCAGTATTAATCATCATCTACTGCAAAAAGAACCTTCTATGATGAGGGCTGAGGGGTAAACAAAATTATTGGAATATAAATAAACCATTGAGGATTGGTTTAATATTCTGTCCATTTACAAGAATAAGGGTAAGTTCTCTCCAAGGGCCTATGACCTATGCAGTTGCAAGTTTCTGGCCCTATTAATGATGCCAGGCATGGGTTCCATCTTGCAGACTGGAACACAATTCCAATTAAAAAGTCGTTTATTACTCCCATGACATTCATTCCTTTGTTTTTAAATTATGGTAGATTTATTAACTTATATCAACCAGAATGAACCATTTATGTAGATTAAAAATGTGTGATTACTGCCATTTTCAGCATAGTAGGCAAAACAATCTTCACATTAAAACTTTTGAACCATTTTTTCTGGATGGTATATACTCACGTATAATTAAAACCTTTTTGAGTTCCAGTCTCCAGAGATGAGGTGGGTGATAATGATCTAACTGTAGAAAAACTGAGAGTCACGAGCAGCCAATGAGCTACTGACTCTGTTCCCAAAAGAACAGGAACCAGCATAAGACATCTCTGTTGCCAATAATTCCTTGTGTAAATGTGAAAACCTGATCTTAAGATGCAGTGCTTGCTTTGAGACTTGGCTGCTGTAAGTATGCTTAGAAAATGGGAATGTAGGTTCATCCCAATAGTCTGATATTTCTTTTATTGGTTTGCCCTAAAAGAAATCATTACACACTGAACAATTTGAGCATCACTTCAAACGTCACAAAATAAGATTACTAATTTTTCATTCAATTGTTTTCTCATATTGTAGGAAAGGGTAATGTGTATTTAACATATACACACTAACATAAAACCTATGTTGTCTATCCTTTTGTGCATATATAAAATAGAATATTTAAGAAGTTAATAGGGAGTATCTTAGAACCAAAATGTATTATTCCTTTTTCATAATGAAATTATTTCTATTATAATATAATAGCAGTATTTTGAAATCACTTAAGGATATGTTTGTTTACTCTTGTGATTCCAATAAAACAATTTCAGAATAATTTTTCTTAAGTTACTTACTCTATCTTCTCAGTAACAAAATTGGTGCTTATTAAAAGTACTGAGTTCAGGTGCTGGAGATGTGGCTCAGCAGTTAATAACACTGGTTGTTCTTTCAGAAGACCCAGGTTCGAATCCCAGCACCCACATGGCAGCTAACAACTGTCTATAACTCCGGTCTCAGGGTATCCAACAGCCTCTTCTGACCTCGCAGGCATTGCATGACACAAGTGCACTTACCTGCATGCAGGCAATCACACACACACACACACACACACACACACACACACACATAAAATAAAAATAATAAAATAAAAATAATAAAATTTAAAAAAAAATCTTAAAAAGAGAAATGGTTGGGGCCAAGTTTCTGGATACAAAAAAAAAAAAAAACCTCTTCCTCTTTCACATTATTCTTCTATTGTGCTGGAAGTGAAGTCTTCCTAATACTCTACTGATTTTAAGTTAATCTATCTAAACCAAACTTTTATTTCCTTCAATTTGGATTACTCTTGATGGTGTATGACCCCAAAGACATCAAGATTTCCAGTAAGAAAAGGAAGCTTGTTTCATATTTCATATTTCCAAAATGTTAGCGAAAATTATTTGATATTTAAGACAACAAATTTATGGTAAATCTCCATAGCTACCATAGAAAAATAAAGTAGGAAGAAATTTAATATTTGCCTTTACTTCATTTTTACTTTTTAATAATACTATCTCCATTATATGGAACAACATACATTTTCTTTATTTCCCTCACAGAATCTGATATCCATGAAGGTAGCACACCTGCATGGCTTACTGCTTTATTTCTACCAAGTGTATTTCTAGGTTGAGAAGTAAAAAGAATATTTATCAAATGTCTCTGTTTATATGGATATATTATTTTAGCAATATTTGACAAAAAGTCTTAGTAATATTTCATTTTAGAAAACATGACTTGAGGGTCAGCTTAAGTTCATAGAAGTGAAACCTGTCTACCAGACAGAGAGAGTGTCATTGCTTCACACAGCACAATGGATTTTCCAACATAGTGTTTAAGGTTGAACTTAAAAAAAAAACTGAAGGCAAAGTTATAGAAAGTGATGCATTATTAAGTGACAATTCTACTTTGGGTCAATCCATTGACACTAAGAAGCAAATTGAAATCTCTGCTTTTCCTCCTTACTCAACCGTATAGAAGGGCACAGTCATTGATCTTCCAAGTCATTGATATAAGTAGAAGATGAGGCAAAGAGGCTGAAAATCATAATTTGCAAAGAAAGGGGTGCTATATAGAAGAAGTCAGTTCTTTAAGCTTAATTGAGGGTGTAAAAATGAAATAGGTTATTCATAAAATAGCCAAAAAAGTATTATGCCAACAGGTTGAATCTCATGTAAGCAAAATAGTCCTGAAGGAGCCAAGTTTTTGGATAATGGTGATACTATTAACTTTTAAATATTTTTGTTTCTTTTTTAAGGAGAGGTTAATAAAATTAATGAAGTAATATGAAAAGCCTGAAACTTCGACTCACAGTATATGAAAACACGACACTCAATTACTCTACTACAATAATTTATATTTTGGCTTTATCTACCAGAGGTCAAACTAAATGTTTCATACTATGATGAAAATCAAAAAGTGGAGGAAATTCTGTTTTTCACTGGACTGGCATGATCTTGTTTTTTAACAACGGAGGCACACACACCTGAAGACATGGAAGATTGGAATCACACAGCTGTGAGGGAATTCATTCTGATAGGACTGACTGAAAACCCTAACTTGCAGGTTCCTCTCTTCTTGCTTTTCAGCCTTGTCTATCTCATGACACTTGTAGGAAACTGGGGCATGATTGCCTTGATCTGGTTGAATTCTCAACTTCATACACCAATGTACTTCTTCCTTAGCAACCTCTCTTTCTGTGACATCTGCTACTCTACTGTCTTAGCTCCTAAGATGCTGGTCAATTTCCTGTCAGAGCACAAGTCTAGTACATTCATTGGCTGTATTCTGCAAAGTTTCTTTTTTCTAGTGTATGCAACTGCAGACAGCATCCTCCTTTCTATAATGGCTTATGATCGCTATGTGGCCATTGCAAACCCCTTGTTGTATACAGTCATTATGACCCAAAGTGTCTGCACGCAGATGGTCCTTGGATGTTACTTAGCTGGGCTCATTAATTCCATGACACACACAATAGGTTTGCTCAGGTTGGACTTCTGTGGTCCAAACATTGTGAATCACTACTTCTGTGACATCCCTCCACTTTTGAAGCTCTCATGCTCGGATGCAAACACCAATGAAATGCTGCTTTTGGTCTTCTCTGCAGTGATTGCCATGTTCACTTTCTTCATCATCGTGGTCTCTTATATCTCCATCATCAGTGCAATCATGAGAATCCACTCAGCTGATGGGCGACGTAAAGCCTTCTCTACATGTGCCTCACACCTGACTGCTGTGACTTTATTCTATGGGTCTGGAACTTTTAGCTATATCCAGCCAAGTTCTCAGTATTCTCTGGAACAGGAGAAGGTCTCTGCAGTGTTTTACACATTGGTCATCCCCATGCTAAACCCACTGATTTATAGCCTGCGAAATAAGGATGTGAAAGAAGCAGCAAAAAGATCAATAATATTGTGGGTGAGAATCTAAACTTGACTCAATCCTGGTTATAGCCTTGCAAGCCTGACATTGATCTCATATAAACTTACATGGAAATGATAAAAAAAAGTAAGGGAAAGAAATATTCTTCCATTGATATATCCTTATGTTACTTGGAGCAGAAATGTTTATTAATATGATAAAAATAACTCTATTGATTAGTTTTTTAGTTTGGTAGGTAAATATTCTTTTAAAAGCTGAAACATATTATTTTAAAAACTGTTTTAAAATGAGGATGGAGGTCATTCTTAGACAGCCTTAAACACGTGTACATGACTAAATTGACTGAGTACCTTATATATAAATGTATATTTATAAATGTACAATTGTATATGTTACAAGAAAAACAAGAGCAGAAGAAAATGTTAAGGAGGGGGGCTTGGTAGGAGCTGAGGAGGACTGGGGGGAATGGAAATAATGCAAATAAAGTATTTATTTATTGAACCCTCGAGAGTGTTTAATTAACAAAATAAAAGTTAATAAATACATGAAAACATAAGTAAAAACTGTTAACAAAATTGGTGTAGACCGTTAACATATTGTTATTGAATGAATTCTTAAATTGTGGAAAGACAAAAAAAGAATAAGCTAGTAATCTAGATTCAGTGTTCTAATAGCAACTAGTTAGAAATAGACCCTAGAATGTTATCACATGCACTGGACTGATGTTTCTGTGATTAAGAATATGTGCTGCTCTTCCAGAGTATCTATGTTCATTTCCCAACACCCATATCAGGTGGATAATATCTGCAGCAGGAGCTCCAGGGAATCCCACACCTTGTCCTGGGCACTCAAGCACTCACAACCACATAGGGCTGCTCACAACCACCTGCTACTCCAGTTCCAAGGGATCCAACACCCTTTTCTGATCCCTGTCCAATACACATCCACAGTCACCCAAACATATAAGTAAAAAATTAAATTTAAAAAGGTTTAAAAATGAAACCATGTCCACAATTTTTATTTATAATGTATTTTAAATCTGTCAACATTCTAGTGAACATTTATATCTCCATGAAAACTGCAATTCTTAGTAGCATGTTAGAATTGTTACAGAAATTTAAACTGTTATATATATTTTTCCATAAGCAAACATGGTTGGAAAACCTGCATTGTCCCTATTAGTGTGCTGTAGAAATTGAATGTGGTCTTTTGACCAGACTATGGGGAAGGAAGCCATAATGAAGAGCACGTGGTGAAAACAAACTGGACTCAATAGGCCTTAAAAAATGACAAAGGGGGGCTAGAGAGATGGCTCAGCGGTTAAGAACACTGGTTGTTCTTGGTTCGAATCCCAGCACCCACAGAGCAGCTAACAACTGTCTGTAACTCCAGTCCCATGGGATCCAACAGCCTCTTCTGTCCATCGCGGGCATTGCACTACATGGGTGCACTTACCAACATGCAGGAAAAACACTCATACACATAAAATAAAAGTAATAAATAATTTTTTTTAAAAAATAGCAAAGGACATGAAGTGGGTGGGGGTAGGGAGATGATGTATTTGAGAGAAAGTGAGGGAGGGTTACTGAAAATGATAAAAATATATTGTATGAAACTCTCAACCAATAAAAACACTATTTTAAGAAAAAAACAAAATTTTTAGAAAAGGTTGAAGTAAAAAGAGCTATTTAAGCATAATAAAATACACAAACATGGAGCTGGAGAGATGGCTCGGCCCTGTCTACTCTTCCAGAGGACCCGGGTTCAATTACCAGCACCCTCCAGATGGCTAACAACCTTCCACAACTCCGTTTCCATGTCCTCTTCTCTCCTCTGAGGGCTTTGCACAGCAATAGTGCACTCATATACACAGAAAAATATTCATACACATAAAATAAAAATAAATAAATAACAAATACACAAACTTGCTTCAACATGATTTTTAACTGAAAGAGTAGATGGTATGAGGGCTAATTACATAGCTTCATAGGTAGGACAGTTCTTGAACTCTAGGAAAACATGCTTTAAAACTCTTTCAAGGGCTAATAACTGAAACCCTAAGTAATGTGGTATCACATTACTGATTAAAGAGCAAATCATTAGCAACAAAATGTATTCTGAACCTGTACAGCAAAAAATAGCCTAGTAGTCTCAGGAATATGAGGTTATGCTGGTAAAAATAGAAAAAAATATGTATTTAAGATACAGTACATTAAGATCCTAAACATGATGAAAAGTGGCTGAATAGCTGAAATTTCAGTTTGTTCTGTAATAAAAGAGTATTACAGTGACGGAAAGGTTTTGAACATGTTATCAGTACAATAATAAATTGCTTAGGAGAAACAAAGTAAAATATAAGGGTCTGAGTTCTCACTGTCATTTCTAAAATAGGAAATGTCTGGAAAGAGGGTATAGCCTCAAAGATCCAACAGTGAGAAATATCCTGGATAATTCAGAAAATAATATGGTAGGCTAAACTGTCACAAAGATAGGAAGGAGAAATGCAATTAGTAAAGTAGACTAGGTAATGCTGAGTGCAATAATTACCTTTAAGGACATTGAATACGAAGAAAATGCCAAAATATCTATATACTGAAAACTCACTCAGACTTAATAACATGTTGACTTTGGGAGGTATTTAAAATAATGTATTAAGGTATGAAGCAGAGAAAATCAAAAGTAAGGGGCTAGAGAAATGGTTTAGTGGTTAAGAGCACTTACTGACCTCCCAGGGACCCAGGTCCATTTCCAGTACCCATATGAGAGCTAACACCCATCCTAAAGTCCAGTTTCTGGGGATTCATTGCTCTTTTCTGCACATACCCTTGCTCATTTCAAGCACATACCCTTGAATGCCGCTCAAACACACATATACATAAAACAAAATTTTAAAAAACATCTTTAACTAAAGGAAGAATGTCAAACATAAGTGACAAAAGCTTAGCAAGGGGTTGATATTGTGATTCCATCATTATGATGAAGGATCATGGAAAAAGGTGATGTCAACAGAGAATTTAAAGATGATCCCAAGAACTTTTCAGCAGACTATAAAATACAACCACAGTTCATAAAACCTCTAAAAATTTCATATCTACAGATTTACAAAGCTTTTCATATATAATTCTAACAAATGAGTAATTATAAATCAAAGAACAATGTATTTTTTACTGTGGACAAGAAAATTAAATTTCATAATTCTAAGCACAATAAGGAAGAGGGATAAATACATTATGGAAGTTTCATAGATTAGAAAGTACATTCATAAGTGAAATTTGATATGAGTCTCAACTTTGTAAAATTCAGAAAATACACAGAGTAGGAAAACATGAAAAATATGTATTTGTTCAATTGGAGTTATCTCTGTATTTGTAAGGGCCAAAATTTGTAAATTTTAAATATTTCAACATTCTAAACAAGTTTGGGGAAGAACCTTGAGCAGATCAAGAAACTGCATTTTCTCATTTTTTAAATTAATAGAGAGCATGAATATGTATGGCATACAAGCAATTCAAAGTATTCAGTTATATATGTGTGTGCATGTGTATTAACACAGAATTGAGAGAGACAGAGGTTGATAAGGCTAATATACATGTTAGAGTTGGTGCTTGTACATAAGGGTGTTCTGAGACATTTTCTGGGGAGACATGAAGAATGTTCTTCTCATCCCAGGTATAAAATCAATGACAGAATTGATAATAATGTCACAAAAGTCCTATGTGGCAGATCAATGACTCTATAGTGGCTAATTACATAAGTATGAATGAGGGCTGTCATATAGGAACATGGATGCCTCAAAGGCGGCTGCATCATCAAATACCTGAACCCACCACTGATGATTCAAGAAAGCTGCATTTCTTGAGCTCTCTGCAGGACTTGCAGGCAGCTGTACAGGTGGGAGGTCTGCTGGGAGATTCTCATACATAGAACAGCACAGCTGAAGTTGTAGTTAAATCTTCTGTACTCTTCTAATACTTGAATAGCATTTGTTATTACTTAAAACAAAATATAACTGTGAAAACTAGAAAGAAGTATTACAATGAAAAGTTGGTTTAGTAGCCAAATGCAGAATGTCATTGATATTTTTGTGTGGCTCATAGGCATGGACAATTATCCACATACAGTAGACTGAAAGAAGATCATAGTCCATTACAAAGATGTCATATGATCCAACATGTCAGTAGTTGTTAACCCCTAGACAGAAATAGTGAACACATAAGACCCAAATTATTCTCCAAAAGCCATTTCTAGACAAATTATTTGAAAGAGAATACAGTGAACAAAATAATAGCATTTCTGAAATAAATATACACTTGTAAGTTAAGAAACACCAGCTCTTCCCACCAAGAAGAATGGCTTGTAGATGATTTCTATGAGGGACTTATTAAGCAAAGTAAGCTTTCATATATGAGGATACAGCATCTTTTAGGCCTATTCAAAGACTCAGAGTCTAACTGATAGGTCTCAATAGTTAATCTTATCCTAAGCTGTAGCAAGGTTTCCAGTTGATCACCTCAGCCTTTCTCCAGGAACTACTCTTGTTATTGATATGCATCTGGTTTCCACACACACTTACAGATCTTCAGCTGTAAACAGTCAAATCTAGACCACTTGCCCCTTTCTCTTCTACAATTTTAAGAAAGAACCAATCAGTTTTGACAGCTTCTATTAGGTACAGTTAAGTGTAGCTTTTATGTGTGGATTTATGTTCACAGAATTTATGCCAACTATCATATTGACTGCACAATGTCATGTGGTTCAAGAACTGGAACAAAATATTAAATTCTACAAAATTGTTAGCATCTGTGCTTATGTTCCATGGCTTTCCTTCATTTTATGGAATTAAAATTAATCACCAATATACAGCCTTTTATTTTTTAATATTTTATTTATTATTGGACAGGAAAGATGACTCAGATATGACTCTTGCAGGGGACCAGGGTTTGTTTCCCAGCACCTACATGATGACTAACAACCATCTGTAGCTCCAGATTCTAGGATTTGAAGCCCTCTTCTCACCTTTGTGGGCACTAAAAGACACGGGTGCACTTACACACATGCAGGCACAAATAATGAATTTGAAACAGTAATACAAAACCAACAGACTACAAAATCCCAGGCCCAGATGGAGTCACAGTAGAATTCTACCAGACATTCAAAGATCTACAATCAATAGTGCTTAAATTATTCAAAAAGATAGAAAGAGAACAAGAACTTTCAAACTCCTTCAATGAAGCCGGCATCACTCTAATACCAAAAGCAGGTAAAGATACAACAGAAAAAGAAAACTATAGGACCATGTCCTTAATGAACATAGATTCAAAGACATTCAGCAAAATATGCACAAACCACATCAAAAAGATCATCCACCATAATCAAGTCCACTTTATTTCAGTAATGCAGGGATGGTTCAATATAAGTAAGTCAATAAATGCATTAAGACATATAAATGTGCTGAAAGTAAAAAATCATGTGGTCATCTCTATAGATGTCGAAAATACCTTTCATAAAAATCTCAATCTATGTAACATAAACCCATACCCATAACCAATGCCATTCTAAATTTAGAAAAACTATAGTATTTCCATTAAAATTAGGAACTAGACAGAGCTGTCTACTGTCTCCACTCCATTTCAATATAGTGTTTGAAACTCTTGCAAAAGCAATAAGACAAGAGAAGGAAATTAAGGAGTATTACCTAGAAAAGAAGAGGTCAAATTACCACAATTTTCAGATATTATGTGATATTATGCATAAGTGATCACCAAAATTCTACCACAAAACTATTAGAAATGATTAATACTTTCAGTAAATTGTCAGGTTATAAAATCAACTTACAGAAATCAGTAGCCTTTCTTTATACCAACAACAAACAGAAAAAAAGCATTCAAATAAAGTCTCCAATTCACAACAACCTTAAAAAATAAAATATTTAGTAATAAAACTAATGAATCCTAAAATTCATAAGGAATCACAAAAGCCCCCAGATAGCCAAAGAAATTTTGGGCAAAAGAACAACTGGTTTGATCACCAAACCAGATCTTGGATTATATTACAGAGCTACAGTTGTAAAAACTGTGTGGTACTGGCACAAAAAAAGACATGTTGATCACTGGGACACAGTAGAAGCCCCAAACATGAGTACATGCAAATTCAGACAACTTATATTTGATAAAGGTGCCAAGAACTCAAAATGGAGAAAAGACATCATCTTCAACAAACAGTGCTGGCAAAACTGGATCTCCACCTGTAAATGCAATTACACCTTTATCTTTCACTTGCACCAAAGTCAACTCCAAATGGATCAAAGCCCTCAATATACAATCTAAACCTCTGAAACTGCTAGGAAAAAAGCATAGGTAGTACCCCCACCCAAGATATAGGTGTAGGAGAGAACTTTCTAAATAGGACATCAGCTGCTCAGGCATTAAGGTCAACAATCAATAAATGGGATTTCATTATGCTATAAACTTCTGTACAGAAAAATAAACAACAAAAATATGGATAAGAAACCCATGAGTGGGAGAAAATTCTTTACCAGCGTATGTGACAAAAAATTAAAATCCAGAATATACAAAAAACTAAAAAAAAAAACCCAAAGAAACAAGAAAATAAATGATCCAATAAAATGATGAATTATACCTGCAGAGAGGTCTCTAACAAAGAAGTAAAAATGGCTGAGAAACACCTTGAAAAGTGCTCAACATCTTTAGCAAGTGGGGACTTGCTAAAAAATACAGGTTAGGATGCCATCTTAATCCAGTCAGATTGGCTAGGATCAAAAGAACAAAGAAACAAAATGTTGGCAAGGATGTGGAGAAAAGGGAAAGCTCATTCATTGCTGGTGGGAATGCAAACTCCAGAAACCACTATGGAAAGCAGTGTGGAGAACACTTAAAGAACTAAAAATTAACCTCCCATATGATCCAGTTATAATATTTCTTGGCATATGCCCAAGGGACTCATCCTACTGTGGCGATAACCTTTGCATCCATGTTTGTTGCTGCTCTTTTCACAATACTTAAGAAATGGAAACAACCTAAATGACCTTCAACAGATGAATGAATAATGAAAATGTAGTGCATTTACACTATGAAGTTCTTCTCAGTAGTAAGAAAAGATGAAAACACGAAGTTTGCAGGTAAATGGATATAACTTGAGAGTGTTTTACTAAGTGAAGTAACACAGACCTTGAAAAGCAAGTGAGGTATGTTCTTCCTCATTTGCAGATCTTAGCATCAATCCCTTATCTGTGAGTACATATCCTGATATAACAGCAGGAGCTAAAAAATGGAAAGGATACACTGAGGTAAAGGAAAAGAAAGAAAAGAGGGAAGGGTATAGTAGGGAACTGATGTTACCAGGGTGCAGGTGGGGAAACTGTGATTGTTAGGCTTTGAGGGGAGGAGGGAAGGACACACAGGTGGCTGTGGTGGGGAGAAGGGGAGGCAACTCAGGAGTGGTGGGATGGTGGGAGGCAGGTGTTACTGGGCTGAGGGTGGGGATAAGTGGGGTGCTGGCACTTGGGAGGGAGGAGAGAGGTAAGGTGGGAGTAATAGAGAGTAGAGATGAGAGTAGAGATTGGGGGCCTGGGGAAGCCAGAGGGAAATGTGTTGACTCTGAAAGCTACTGACAAATGTACATACAGTGCCTGAACATTAGTGCATATGTATACCAGGGGAACATATGCCAAGAAACAAAGTTCCAGACCTCCCTTTAAGTGGTTGATAACAGTGAACCAAGAGACTCCCAAAATAACACAGGCTATTGCCAGAGCCCTTGGTTATCTCGCTGAACTAGAAGATAAGCCCCTACTGCTAAAAAACAGGGCATACTTAGGATACAGGACTTGGAGCAATGGAGCAAGAACCGACCTAGAAGCCTTCTTTCTGAAGTTTAGTTTTCATAGTGCTAGATGATGATATGCAAGCAGATAAGGGAAAAAATTAATCAATAGTCCAACCCAGCATAATAACCATAATGACTGGCACAGCAAAATACCTGTATTGGTGCAGTAGTGGCACTGTTATCTGGGGGTGGGGGCTGAAATCAACAGCTATCTAATTGAAATTAAAGCCCTCTCAATGGAGTGAAATAATGCATGGCACTGTAAACACAGACAAATACATGTGGCTAGAGAGGTCCTATGTCCTAGAAAACTTTATCTCTGTCATATCTCTAGACAAATGAAATTTCTTATCATATGCTAAATATGGATCATTATATTTACAGATGCATATGCAATACACCACTCATCAAAGAAGCATCCTTTCATAACAGGTGGAGGCTACTTCAGATTCTCACCACACACAAAGTATATACCTCTGAGAGACACTCAGTCTTAGGTGACACATTTGCAGTTGAATCTTTACACCTGATACCCATGGAATGTGGCTGAAGGAGGGATAGAGAGGACTAGTGCATCCCTCCAGTCTTGCTGGTAGGGCTTCCTTATGCAGTGCACACAGAAGGCTACACCTGGCCAACTTTTAAAGAATGAGACTGAAGAGTATGTGTACCCGGATAGGACTCACATGTGGAACCTCACCCACCCATTCTCATGGACCATTGCGGAAGAGAGAGGTGAAGGATTATAAGAGCCTGGGCTGGTTCATGAAAATAGGGATGCAGAGGTTTTCACGTGACTGGGAAGCTTGCACATGTGAACTGGTGGCAATGGTGGCATTGAGGTTGGGACCCATGCTGACTAAGACAGGGGACCAGAGTGGAGCGAGAGAAATGAGTGACAGGAAGGCTCTAGACTGGGAACTATTGGAGACTGATTGCTACTTGTTAAGGGAGAGTATGCCTTACTTTGATCTCTAGATGCGCTCACTGGACTCTGGTGGATGAATTTGCACTGGAGACATCTGGGTGCACATGCTTAACAGGATAGAATTTAACATGTATTGCAGAATGAGGTCTGTTGGGGGTTTGGGGAGACAGGATGGGGAGGGGTTCTAAATTTCATTAAGAACTGTTGTGTGAAATGTAAAAACACTCAATAAAATTTAATATAAATAGATATATAAAATATTGTACTCACTATTACTTTTTTTTTTTTGTCTTTTTGAGACAAGGTCTCCCTGTAGCCCCAGCTGGCCTGGAACTCACTATGTAGACCAGCCTGGCCTTGAACTCTTTTGAGACAAGGTCTCCCTGTAGCCCCAGATGTCCTGGAACTCACTATGTAGACCAGGCTGGGCTCGAACTCACAGTGATCTGCCTGCCTTTAATCATCACACATAAAATAAAAACAAAAAAATAATTAAATACAAAAACTTTTTAACATGATTTTTTAACTAAATGATTAGATGATATGATGGGCTAATTACACAGAATTATAGGTAGGAAAGTTCTTGAATGGTAGGAAAATATGCTCTAAAATTCTTTTAATGAGTAATAACTGAAACCTTAAATAATATGGTGTTAATACCACTATAATATTGCCTGATTAAAGAGGAAAGTATTAGCAACAAAATGTGCTCTGAACCTGTACAGCAAAAAAGTGACCTAGTAACCTCAGGAATATGAGGTTATGCAGGTAGGTAAAAGAAAAAAAGATGTGTTTGAAAGATGGTTCATTAATATCTTAAACATGATGAAAAGTGACTGAATATCTGAATCTCGTTTGTTCTATAAGGAGAGGATTACAGTGATTGAAAGGTTTTGAACCCATATGACAGCTAACACCTGTCCTAATGTCCAGTCTATGGAGATTCTTTGCCCTCTTCTGGCCTCTGGGCCCTGCTTGCACATAAGCTCAAATGCAGCCCAAACACTCATATACATAGAATAAAAAATTTTTTAAAAATCTTAAAAAAATAAAGAATGTCAAATGTAAGTGATAAAAGCTTAGGCAAGGAATGATACTCTGATTAAGAAGAGTAGTCACTGGTATTTCACACAAGAGCTATTGTGGTAAAATTTTTGATAATCAACAATATAGGATATATTTTGATGATTGGTAAGGCAAAATGATGAAAACAGAGAACCTAAAGATGAGTCAAAGAAAGTTACAATAGACTATGAAATACAAGATAACAGCAATCACAATACATAAAACATCTAAAAATTTTATACATATAATATTTATAAAGCTTTTTATATATAGTTCTATGAGATTGGTGATTATAAACCAAAGAATGATGTATTGTTTACTGTGGACAAAAATTATGTTTAATAATTCTGACTTCACAATTGGGAAGATGAATAAATATTTTACCCACATTTCATGGATTAGAAAGTACCCTAAGTGAAGTTTTATATGAGCCTCATCTTTGTAAAACGCAGAAAATCTACAAAGTAAGAAAATATGAAAAATATGTATTTGTCCAGTTGGAGTTATCTCTATATTTAAAGGGCCAATATTTGTAAAGTATAAATGTTTCAACATTATAAACAAGTGTCACAAATATCTTGAGTAGATCAAGATACTGCATTTTATCATTTGTTATTTTTAGAAAGCATGAATATATATGGCCGACAGCAACAAATTATTCTATTATATATGTATGTGCATGTGTATTAACATAGAATTGAAGGCCAGGCATGGTGATGCACACCTTTAATCCCAGCTCTTGGAAGGCAGAGGCAGGAGGATCTCCGTGAGGTCAAATCTAGCCTAGTCTGCCTAGTGAGTTCCAGGACAGCTGGGGCTACAGGAAAACCCTGTCTCAAAACCAAAATTATATAAATAAATAATAAACAAATAAATGAATATTACCATAGAATTGAGACAGACAGAGGGTGGTAAGGCTAAAATACATATTAGAGTTGATACTTATAAATAAGGGCATTCTGAGATATTTGGGGAGAAAATATGAAGAAACTTCATCTCACCCCAGGTATAAAATCAATAACAGAATTAATAATAATGTCACAAAAGTCCTACAAGGCAGATCAATGACTCTATAGTGGCTAATTACATAAGTATGAATGAGGGTTGTCATATAGGAACATGGATGCCTCAAAGGTGGCTGCATCATCAAACACCCGACCCCATCATTGATGATTCAGGAAAGCTGCATCTCTTGAGCTCTCTGCAGGACTTGCAGGCAGCTGTACAGGTTGGGTGGGGGTTTGCTAGGAGATTCTCGTATGTAGAACAGGACAGCTGAAGTTGTACTTAAATCTTCTGTACTCCTCTAATACTTGAATAGCGTTTGTTATTACTTAAAACAAAATATAACTGTGACAGCTAGAAATAAGCATTACAAAGCAAATTTGGTTTAGTAGCCAGACCCAGAATGTGATTGATATTTTTGTGTGGATTACTGACATGGACAATTGTGCACATACACTAGACTGAAAGAAGCCCCTTGTCCACTAGAGAGAAGTCATATGATACCACATGTCAGTAGCTGTTACCGTCATGAGGGAAATAAATATTGAAAACATAAGACCTATATTATTCTTCAAAAGCCTTTTCTAGACAAACTATTAATAAGAAAATACAGTAGACAAAATAATAGCATCTCAGAAATAGATATCAACGTTTGTAAGTTAAGAAACAGCAGCCCTTCCCGCCAAGAAGAATGGCTTGCAGATGTTGCTGTGAGGGACCTAAAAGTGAACTCAGCTTTCATATATGAGGGCACACCATCTTTCAGGCCTATTCAAAGATTCAGAGCCTAAAATGGGTTTGAATATTTACTCTTATCTTAGCCTGTAGCAAGGTTTCCAGTTGATCATCTCAGCCTTTCTCCAGGAACAACTGCTTTTATTGATGTGCACCTGGTTTCCACGCTCACAGATCTTCATCTGTAAAGATTCAAGTCTAAAAATCTTGTCTTTTTCTTTTCTACAATTTTGAGAAAAAGCTAATCAGCCTTGACAGTTTCTATTAAGTAATATTACTTAATATTGATTACTTAGTAATATTGCTTACTTAATATTGCTTACTTATTACTTAGTAATTTTCTATTAAGTAATATTACTTTTAGCTTTACGTGTGAATTTATTTTCACAGAATATAGGCCAACTATCATATTGACTGTACAATGTCATTTAATTTGAGAACTGGCACCACATATAAAAGTCTGCAAAACTGCTGGCATCTGTGCCTACGTTCCATGGTTTTCCTTGGTTTTCATGGAATTAAAAATAGTTACTCATCTGTAACTTCAGGATCAGGGATCTGAAGCCCTCTTCTTACCTCGGTGGACACTGCAAGACATGGGTGCACTTAATACATGTAAGCAATGCACTCATACAAATAAAAGAAAAATAATATGTAAAATTTTTTAATTAAAAAGAAAAACAAAGTTAAACCAAGAAGATCAACAGCTTAAACAGACACATAACAAATAAGGAAATTGAAATAGGAATTCAAAACTCCAGACTAAAAATCTCAGGCCCAGATGGATTCATAGCAGAATTCTACCGTACATTCAAAGAAAATCTGCAACCAATATTGCTTAAATTATCAAGAGAACAAGAACTTCCAACCTTGTTCAATGAAGTCAGCATCACTTTAATATCAAAAGCAGGTAAAAATACAACAGAAAAAGAAAACTATAGCACCATATCCTTAATGAACATAGATTCAAACCACATAAGACACACATTGAAAGCACATACACCATGATCAAGTCTGCTTTATTTTAGAGATGCTGGGAACTTTCAGTATATGTATGTAGATTTTTCTGGAACAAACCACTGATCCTTTCCACTACAACTCTAGCAGCCTTGAATAGGATAGTTTTCATATTAATACATTTTTAAGTTAGACTATGCAAGATAAAGTTTTGTGTCTTTCAATTTTTATTATGTGTATGGACTGTGGTTTACAAAGCCTAGAGTTTCACTTAGTGAATTCCATTTACATCTATGATCTGCAACATTTTAGAAAGTAAATATTTGACATTAGTCTCTTAATATGTGGTAAAGTTTTATAGTTGAACCAGTCCATAAGGTTCCTATTTTAGGTTACTCTGTCATCTCCCTTTCAGAGTACTCAACTCCATTGTAGGTATCAATATGCCTTTTCTTGTTTATTATTATTATTATTATTAT
>NW_008353348.1:0-918 GCF_000622305.1 Nannospalax galili
GCTGGACTCAGAATTTGTTTTCAGGCACTTTGATAGCTGTTAGAGTAGCTAAAATCAGTGTCAGTTCCCTCTCAAAGGCTTCTAGATGGGGGGGAAACAAATTTCATGATCATTTTAGAACAATAGTGGGTTGTCTCCCTTAGCTACAGGTGGGCACTACAGTATTGTAGACCAACGTTTAAAGTCTTATATCTCAGCAGCACTTTCTGCTTAGAAACAAAATTATCAATGAGAAATAATTGTCTAAATAACATTTTATATGGACTTAGCTTACTGTCTGGGACGTTTAATCCCTTGAACTCTTAAAGAAATATACTGATCACTTTAAGCTTTGGTTATGCTTTCCTTTTGGGTGTTTAAGACCATGCAATTAGCCCAAATAAACCAATTTATTTTTACCCTTAAGTTCATTTGAGGATCTGTTCCTCAAGGGTCACATGGAAGGAGCCACTTGTTCCTTTCTTTTACCGGTTCCATCTATGTGAAGATAAATCAAAGGTCCTGCTCGACCATGGCTGGCTTCAGTTGGAAGCATGAAAGAAATGATTCCTCTGTGTTGATGCTCTTTTTGTAGACTGGACACTGGTTCAAGTCCATCTGGTAGGGTCTCCATTGCCTCCCTGAACAGGATGACAGATGACTCACCACAGTTACAGGACATTTTGAGAGATGCTCCATAGTCCCCTGGAACTTAGTCAACCTTGGCTGGCAAGGAACAAAAACTATCCTTTAAGTCCCTCTGACCAGACTAGTATAGGCCTCAAAGTACAGCTGTTAAACACCTAAGAAGGTTAGTTCCACCAGTCTGGTACTTTTAATTACCATGTGCTATGTAGATAAATCTTTGGCAAAAACCAAACATCCTCTGATAAACCTTGACTAGACACATATTTTGTTCCTTAAACTAGTTGACTAAAC
>NW_008353349.1:0-240 GCF_000622305.1 Nannospalax galili
CTTGGCTGGCTGCCAAGCCTCGTGACCCTCGCTTGTTTACTCCAACTTGCCCTCTTGCCGAGGAGCCCGATCATGTGCTGCCTGCCTGATCAGAGACATCATCAAGCATGACCCTGCTACGTGGCCCAATGAGCTGCCACTCTGCCTGCCTGCTGCGTGTGTGTGTGTGTGTGCCCTGATTGCTCCTGACTGGGAGGAGGGCTGTTGGGAACAAACTATATAAGGACTGAAGTGCGTAAT
>NW_008353350.1:0-283 GCF_000622305.1 Nannospalax galili
CTTTCAGAATTTTCTCTTTGCTTTGTGCGTGTAGTGTTTTTACTACGATGTCCCGTCGAGAGTTTCTGTTCTGGTCCTGTCTGTTTGGTATTCTGTATGCTTCTTGTATTTGTATGGGCATGTCTTTCTTTAAGTTTGGGAAATTTTCTTCCACAATTCTGTTGAAGATCTGGTCCATGCCATTGTCTTGGGATTCTTCTCCTTCCTGTATGCCTATGAGTCGCACGTTTGATCTTTTTATGGTGTCACACAGTTCCTGCATATTCCATTCTTGTGATTTCTT
>NW_008353351.1:0-460 GCF_000622305.1 Nannospalax galili
TTTGTGTTAAAACCCGTTTCCTACGAATTTTTTGTAAAAGGGTATGGCCATAAGTGCAAATCTCTTTGCTCTAGAAACATGTGTTTTGCTTGTGTATCTTAGTGCTTCTTTCCTCTAGAAACATCCGTAGATCTTACAATGTGTTTACTACTGTGAAAACGAACGAGCAGAGAAGCATTTTGTGTTAAAACTCGTTTCCTACGAATTGTATACAAAAGAGTATTGCCATCAGTTTACGTCTCTTTCCTTTAGAAAAATATGTCACTTGGGTATCAGAGTGATTGCATTCTGTTGGAATAAAAGTAGTTCTAAGAATGTGTTTATAACAGTGAAAATGAATGAACAGAAGCATTTTGCGTTAAAACCAGTTTTGAAGAAATTGTATGGAAAAGAGTATTGCCCTCCGTCAATGCCTCTTTCCTTTAGATAAATATGCTTTCCTTGTGTATCTAAGTGTTTA
>NW_008353352.1:0-1176 GCF_000622305.1 Nannospalax galili
TAAGCCCCTACAACTACAGCCACCTGATTTTTGTCAAAGATACTAATACATAAACTGGATAAAAATAGCTTGCTCAATGAATGTTGCTAGAAAAACTGATATCTACTCTTTGAAGAATGAAACTAGACATTTATTCCTCACCTTGCACAAAAATAAACCAAATAGAACAAGGACCTCAAAGCAAGACCTGAAACTCTGAAATTGGTAGAGGAAAAATTAGGCAATAACATTCAAGATACAGGCATAAGTAAGGGCTTTCTGATAGGACTCCAGTTACTCAGAAAACAAGGACAACTCCCAGCCATTGAGCCCTCATGAAATTAAAAAGCTTCTGTATTGCAAAGGAAGCTGTTATTCAAGTGAAGAAACAGCCTGAAGAATTGGGGCTGTTTTGGGGCCTGATCTTTACTAACCATATATCAGATAAAGGATCAACATCTATAACATACGATGTAATTTTTAAAATATTTTATTTACTATCTTTATTTTATGTGTATGAGTATATTTCTTGAGTGTATGTGAGTGCATCCGTGTTGTGAAATGCCACGGAAGACAGAGAGGCCTTCGGATTCCCCTGGAACTGGAGTTAAGGATGGTTCATAGCCACCATGTGGGTACTGAGAATTAAACCTGGGTCCTCTGCAAGAGCAGTCATTGCTCTTAACCACTGAGCCATCTCTGCAGCCCCATAATTTTTTAAAACCCACTAAATATCAAGAAAGAAAGGTAATCAACAGTTTAACCCAACTGTGAACCCTGTGAACTGTAATACTGACTGATCTGGAAAAGTATACCCAACTTGTTCAATAGTGGCAACAATGTTATGAGAGTAATCAATCACTTTCTGATTGAATTTGAAGTCTGCTCCACAACACAGATCTCATGCCTGGTACTGTTAACTGGGTCACAGTCCCATGACTAGTTAGGTCATAGGTCTTAGGGGGCTGGGGAAACTTAACCTAATATTAGTATTTTACTAAATAAAATACTATTAAACTGTCATCTTAGTTCTTATCTTATACCCATAGAGTAGTCCATCTTTCAACCCTCACAAGAAATGTTCCTTTTTGCAATAGATTCAGATTAATACAGAGATCCAGAATTGGCCAAAGTGCAAAGAATAAGGGACCGTGAAGTCTTTACCTCTAAATGGGACATTTGTATCACATCTTTTCC
>NW_008353353.1:0-593 GCF_000622305.1 Nannospalax galili
AAGTTCATCTGTCATATCTTCACACACAGGAATATTATACAGCCATTATACCGATGGATCATAGCTTGCAGCTGCACAAAGACAAATCTTAAAAAAAAAAATACAGAAACGCTAACTGCAGGGTATGTAGTGTGTGATACCATTTACGTAGTTTAAAAGCCTTCAAAACAATAGCCTGTATTTGTGGATCTATAAATATGGACTAAAAGCACAAAATGGTCATGAGAATGACTAACAGGTATAATTAATCTTGGTTATTTCTTTGTTTAAAATTACTTATTTAATAACCACATAGTTAGAAGAAGCATTTCAAACAACATTGACATATTCAATAACAATTTCCAGAGCTAAGATACATAGTACATCTCTTTCACAAGTGGGTGCAAGTTTCTAGGTTCACAGTTGAATTAATATAATTATACAATATTGAACTCAGTATAAGCCCTGTAAGACATAAAATTGAATGAGGAATGAAGTTTTAAAAGAGATCTCCATTTCATTTTAAAATGTACTGTTTCATGCCGAAAAGCTCATTTTTTTATACTGGAAATCAGCATTTTATTCAGAGATGGAAGCAGTAGACCCTATCAGTA
>NW_008353354.1:0-444 GCF_000622305.1 Nannospalax galili
CTGTAGTGAAATGCTTCTTCTAATCATGTAGTTATTAAAATTAAAAAAAATGATAAAAATAATTAGTAAATGTGAAAAACATTACCATTGAAATCTGCCTGATGACTTTATATCCATGCTCAGATGCCAATGAGCTCAGAAAGTAACTATCACTAGTAATAATCAGATATATAGATATTAGAAATGCATGTGCAAACATCTTAATGTCAATTGCATTGAAAATGAATTTTTCTGTATGAAACTCTGTATTTTAATAATGAAATGGAGATCTTTTTTAAAGGTTAAAACCTCATTTAATTTTATGTCTTATAGGTTTTATACTGAGTACAATATTGTATAACTGTAATAATTCAACTGTAAACCTAATAATTTACAGCCAGTTCTGAAAAAGACGCATCATAGCTCAGAAAATTGTTATTGAATATGTCAATGCTGTTGTAATGA
>NW_008353355.1:0-175 GCF_000622305.1 Nannospalax galili
TAAGTGAAGTAACACAGACTCAGAAAAAAAAAATCGACGTATGTTCTCCCTTATATGGTGGATCCTAGAACCAGACTCTGATAAATAAGTCTGGTAAATAAGAATGCAACCAGACATAACTACAGTAACCAGGATAATGGAAAGGAAACAGGGAAGTAAAGGAAAAGAAAGAAAC
>NW_008353355.1:252-1599 GCF_000622305.1 Nannospalax galili
GTATACAAGGAACCTAGGGGATAAAGGGAAAGAAGGAGCTCAAGAGAGGTAGGACTATAGGAGAAGGATATTAGTAAGGGATAAAGGGGGAAAATGGGGTCACCTTAATTGGGGAAACCATGATGGAGGAGTCAGACAATGTGAGAGATAAATAATACCTAGCTAGTTTTAAAAACCAGAGGGAACCATATTAGTCCAACAACCTACTGACAAATTAAACATACCAGATCAAGAAATATATGTCTAGGTAAGGTTTATCAGAGAACAATTGGTCTCTGCTCAAGATTTATCTGCATGGCACACAGTAATTAAAAGCACCACACTGGTGGAACTAACCTTGTTGGATGTTCAACAGACATACTTTGAGGCCTATTTGGTTAGAGGGACATAAAGGACAGTTTTTGCTCCTTGCCCCCCTAGGTGACTAGTTCCAGTGGACTAGGAGCATTTCCCAAAATGTTCCTAATTGTGGTGGGTCACCTGTCCTCTTCATCAAGGAGGCCGAGGAGACCCCATGAGATGGACTTGAACCAGTGTCCTCTCCACAAAGAAGAGGGTCAACACAGAGGAATCATTTCCTCCATGCTTCCAAGTGAAGCCAACCATGGTCGAGTAGGACCTTTGACTTATCTTCACATAGGCAGAACTGGTAAAATAAAGGAGTCAGGGGCTCCTCCCAAGCCCATGTGACCCCTGAGGAACAGATCCTCAAATGACCTTAAGAGTAAAAATAAATTGGTTTATCTGGGCCAATTGTATGGCCTTAAACACCCAAAAGGAAAGTATAACCAAAGATTAAAGGGGCGAATATAATTTTTTAAGAGTTCATATGTGTAGCTAAAGGCTACATAACAAGCAACTATGCAAGATAGGAGATATCTTCTTTTGAGTTGTTGGCCAGGGTGACCCAAAAGACTCCCAGATAGTAAAACTGGGAAAATGAACAGCAGAATCCAATCTTATCCAAAGGAATATTGACAACTGATTGCTGCTAGATGAGGAACAGCTGACCTTCCTAAAACAAAGACCTCTAGATAGACTGAATATATTCACCAGATGGACAAGTAGGGGGGAACTGCTGGGGTGCTGACAACACAGTGGACAGTAGCAGGGATAACAGAGTATAAGGGATCTAGTGGGGGGAGGGAGGCTATGGGAGGGTGCCATCTGGGAAGATGGTGTATAGTTGGATAAGATTGTTTGGGATGTTCTGTGTGATATACACACAAAAAAAATCAACAAATTTTTAAAAATGCATTATATTTGAGGAGGAAGCATAAAAATTTACATGTTAATTAGTAGAGGTGATAAACACATTACCATTGAAATCTACCTGATGACTTTATA
>NW_008353356.1:0-252 GCF_000622305.1 Nannospalax galili
AAACTAAACCAAGAAGAGATTAAGAGCTTAAACAAACCCATAACACAAAAATACCCATAATACAAAATCTCCCGAATAAAAAAAGCCCAGGACCAGATGGATTTACAGCAGAATTCTATCAGACATTTAAAGAAGATCTACATCCAATACTACTTAATTTATTCAAAAAGATAGAAATGGAGGGAGAACTTAAAATGCCTCCTATGAAACCAGCACCACTCTAATACCAAAGCCAGGTAAAGATACAACCAA
>NW_008353357.1:0-349 GCF_000622305.1 Nannospalax galili
TTGAGCCAACTCACCAGATGATGAGGACCAGTTTGCTTATGGCATTTCCTCAGAATTGAGTATTTGACGTAATTGCCACCTAGCCACAAGGGAGTACATCGCCCCCCCGACCCTGTGCAATATCTTTAAGCAGATGATGATGGCATGGTCCACTACTGATGGCCCCTGGTTTGAGCTTCCCCTGCAAAGCAACTTGGAGCCTGAGATTATCTTTTTGACCTGTTGACTTGAAAAGAGTTATTGCTCCTAAATTATTATTGCATTTTTTTCAACAGGCGCTTGAATAAAATTGTTTGGTGAGCACTATCTCAAGAGGAAAAAGAAAAGTAAGTTGTTTAATTCCCGCCTT
>NW_008353358.1:0-313 GCF_000622305.1 Nannospalax galili
TACTGCTTCCTGACCCTTCTCACCCAGACCAACTCAGTGCCTCTCTTGGGCACCAGTAGCACAGCTTCTGGTCCTGGCCCCGCCCTCACTTCCCTCTACTTCCCTGGTCCTGGAACACTCGCCAGCCTCCTTCTGAGGCTCCGAGGCTTACCTTTACTCTCCCTGAACCTTTGCATCCAATACAACCCAGCTACTCAATCCACTCCCTGGGAACTATTGGGGCTTCTTCCCGCCCCATCTGCCTTTGCATCCCTGCATGGCACGTCCACGGCCAGGGTCTCAGGTCAATCCAACACCCAAGTTCCTGAGGCCA
>NW_008353359.1:0-9478 GCF_000622305.1 Nannospalax galili
TGTTCCTCTGATAAGCCATGGTCCCACCTCATTCCCACACTTTGCAGAAGGATTCAAGCCCAGTAAGGGGTGGAGCTGCCACCATATTGGACATTGAACATGGGTGAACACCAAGTGAGAGAGACAGGGGGTGTAGAGGGGGATGGCACACATGTTTCAAATATGGAAAAGGAAAAGCTTATAAGAATCCATGTTTTTGTAAGTCACCCCCTCCCAAATGTTATATAAACTATGCAAAATCTAAACAGACTGTCTTATGTCTGTTCATCAATCCACATCAGGACCCGGACACCCTAAGTGGGAGCGAATTGCCAGTGGGATAAGGAAAATTTAGTGAATCAAAAAAACATAAGCAATCTGTTTGCAGGTGTTGGGTAATGGCAGCCCAAGTCCTGACCCAAGGAAAGGGAACAGGAATGAGGCAAGTCAGTGAGGTATATGCTTGCTGCTCTTAAAGAACACATTCCATTCCACCCTGCAGGGAGGGGTTCCTTTAGATCTTACGTCTGTTTCTAAAAGGGCTTTAAGGAAAGTCAGGGAAGAAGAGTGAATGGCACTTAATTGCAGAGTACCAGGAGGAAGGACCTGTGCTGGGAAGAATGCTCAGAGCAGGGTAGGCGGAATCTCTAATATTTTGCAGCAGCAGACCTACAAAAACTAGAGGGATCATCAAGGAATGAGGTCACAAGGTCCAGGTGAGCATGTATAATCTGGGTGAGGTCTGCATACTGATAGCATGTGGCTGATGTTTAAAGGCCCTCTCAATCGAAAACAAGCCATACTGTCCCTCTCTCCCAAACTGAGCTGAACTGCAAGCCTTGAACTGGGTCACGTTAGCTCACTCTCACTTTCTTAAGACAAGCACCATGATATAAATTCCATGTTATGACCTATTTGCAATTTGTACTAACATTTTGTAATTATCACATCTTTACAACAGTCAAAATTTGTGTTTATCAATATGTTGCTGTCAAGCCATCTTTTCTCTGATCTGTAATTGTTATCATTTTGTCTTCCTGCTGGCGTCTTAGTAGAGAAACGCCCTTTATCTCAGGCCATTTGATTTAATATATTTCTTAATTAGTTTGCCAACAAATTTCAAAGCAAAGTAGAATTTTTCTTAATGAAGTCCCATTAATTTATAATAATAAATGACATCAAGGTATTTGATGCATTTGAAGATGACTTTTGTGCAGGGTAATAGATAAAGGTTGCATTTCATTCCTCAACATTTGGAGATTCAGTTTTCTGCACCATTTGTTGATGATGTTGTCTTTCCTCAAGAGTGTGTTCTTGGCACCTTTGTCAAATGCTAGAAAGCTGAAATTGGGTGCACTTCTGTTGGGTCCTCTCTTTTGTTCCATTTGAGTTATATATTGGCTTTGTGCCAGCACCATGCTGTTTTATCACTATACCTCTGAAATATAGTTTGAGATCTGGTATGGTAATTCCCTCTGCATGGTTCTTTGTACTCAGGATTGTTTTGGCTATTTGGGATCTTTTGTGATTCCATATGAATTTTAGGATTCTTTTTTCTACTTCTATGAAGAATGTCATGGGAATTTTTATTGGGATTTCATTGAATCTATAAATTGTTTTTGATAGGATGGTCATTTTTTTTCAGGGATGCTTTCATTTATTCTACTTTTAGTAATAAATGTTTCTATCTCATACATGATTGAGTACATTTGCTTTGAAAATTAATAGTCACAAGTACCCACATCCTTTTGCATTTCTGGGTGGCCCAGCCCCACAGCTTCCTGGAGCCAGCAGCTTGCCTGGGTAAGTTTGGCTGTTGTGCCCACTGCACCTTAACTGCCCCAGCCTCATTCACCCTCCAGCTCTCCCACCCTAGCTCTCCTCCTAGCAAGGGGACTGGCACATTTCCAGTCTTGGCACCCCACCTCTCTGGACTGACCTCTTGGCTTAAACTCTCCACTGCTTCATGATCCTTTGAAACCAGGCCAAAACAATTCCTCCCTCTAGTCCACACCTCCCTTTGCATCTCTGGGTGTCCCAGCCCCACAGATTTCTGGAGCCAGCAGCTTGCCTGGGTAAGTTTGGCAGCTGTGCCCACTACACCCACTGCACCTTGATTCACCAAGCATCCTTCACCCTCCCAGATGCCCACCCCGCCTCTAGTCCTAGCAGGGGTACTGGCTGATCTCTTTTCCTGACACCCCAGAACCATGGACTGATCTCTTAGCCCAGAATCCCCACTGCTTCCTGACCCTTTGAGTCCAGACCAACCCAATTCCTCCCTGTAGTCTCCAAGTGCCCTCAGACCCCTTCTCGACCCCACCTCCCTTTGCTTTCTAGGGGGCCAGCAATGTTCCTGGGTCCTGTTCCCAGACATCCAGCCCTTAAATTCTGAGGCCACCATCTTTCCTGGAGGAATATAGACCTTAGGAGAAAAGCCTGAGAGCATCTGATCCTCATCAGACTTGGGCCTCTGTGAGAACTCCTGAGCAGCAAGATAAAAGCAATTGGACCACTTCAATATAAAATCAAAAGAGAGAACCTGAAGCATAGACAAATCAGCTTCTCATGCCCAAGAAGTAAATTACAAAGGCACATAAAGTTTATAAAAAGAAGCAGACCAAAACTCAATGAAGGAAAGCTGGAGTCTCACACAAGAACCAGAATCTAAGAAACAAATCAAAATGTCAAAGTCACAGAGAAAATACTAATGACATGAAAAAATCAGAAAAATATATGCTCACCATCAGTCCTCTAGAGGAGTACAATGAGAACCCCCTAGAGATTACACAGGACATGGAACACAAAGGAACAATAATAAACATGATAAAAGTATTCAGTGAATTTAAAGAACACACAAAGAAAGAAATCAAAGAACTGAAAGAAGATGGGGATAAACTTCTGAATGAATTCAGAAAACAATTAGAAATATTGAAGAATACTCAGTCTGAAATGAACAAGGAAGTGAAACACTCAGTAAGCCAATTAGAAATGATAGGACAAAGCCTCACCAATATGGTGAATGAAATGAAAAACAGCATATCAACACTAGAAGATAAAGTGGACAAATTAGACCACTCAAGCAAAGATTATAAAAAATTTAAGAAAACACAAGAATGGAATATGCAGGAATTGTGTGACACCATAAAAGACTAAACTTATGAATCATAGGCATACAGGAAAAAGAATCTCAGGATGATGGTATGGAGCAGATTTTCAACAGGATTGTGGAAGAGACTTTCCCAAAATTAAAGAAAGACATGCCCATGCAAATACAAGAAGCATATAGAACACCAAATAGAACCAGAAAAGAGACTCTCCACAACACATAGTAAAAATACTAAATGTATAGAACAAAGAGACAATAGTGAAAGCTGTAAAAGAATAAAACAAGTCACATATGTAGAAAAACCCATCAGAATTACAGCTGACTTTTAAGTGCAAACTATGAAAGCCAGAAGAGAAGATAACAAAGTATTTCTAGTTCTAAATGACCACAGATGCCAACCCAGATGACTTTACGCAGCCAAAATGTCTATTATAGTAGAAGGGGTAAGAAAAATCTTCCATGACATAAATAGACAGAAAGAAATCATGTCCACAAAACCAGCCCTTCAGAGAATTCTTGAAGCAATACAATGAGCTGAAGAAAGGAACAACTATACCCAAGGAGTTGTGGAAAGAAATTTAATGAAGGTATAAATATTGAAATGCACAGCTGCACCAAGAATGTGAACAGAAATAAAAATGACAAGAATCAATAAATATCTTTCATTAATAACTTTAAATATCAATGAAGTGAATTCCCCACTCAAAAGACACAGACTAGTTGTATGGATTAAATAACAAAACCCGTCTTTTTCTATCTGCAAGAAATTCATCTCACTTTCAATGACAGGCACTACTTTAAGGTAAAGAGATGGAAAAATATATACCAAGTGAATGGTACTAAGAAAAAAGCAGGTGTTGCAATTCTAATATCTGATAAAATAGACTTTAAACTAAAACTACTCAGAAAAGATAAAGAGGGACACTTCATTCTAATCAAAGGAATAATTAACCAAGAATATATTACAACCATGAACATATATTCACCAAACTCTGGTGTACCCAACTTCATAAAATCAGTATTACAGGACTTTAAGACCCAGATTAATCCCATCTTATTAATAGTGGGGGACTTCAATACCCCATTGTCTCCATTAGATAGGTCAACAGGATAGAGAATTAACAGAGACACATCTTAATTAATAAATACCAAATATCAAATGGACCTAACAGACATCTACCGAATATTCCACCCAAGCACCAAAGAATATACTTTCTATTCAGAAAGAATAAAAATAAATGATTTAACATTGCAACTCAAGACACTTGAAAAGCAACAGCAAAACTGAAAGCTGTCCTTAGAGGGACGTTTATAGCTCTAAGTACCTACATTAAAAAACTGGAAAGAACACAAATAAATGACTTAACATTGCAACTCAAGACACTTGAAAACAACAAATGAAACCCAAACCCAGCAGACAAGAAGAAATAACAAAAATCAGAGCAGGAATTAATGAAACCGAAACAAAGAAAACAATATAAAGAATCAACAAATCCAAGAGCTGGTTCTTTGAAAAGATAAACAAGATTGACAGACTGCTACCTCAGTTAACCAAAAGAAAGAAAGAGCACCTCCAAATCAACAAAATCAGAGATGAAAGGGGAATCATCACAACAAATACCAGAAAGATCCAGAAACACTATAAGGGAATACTTTCAAAACCTATGTGCTCCTAAATTTGAAAACCTAAAAGAAATGGACAGATATCTAAACTCATGAGAACCACCAAAACTAGACCAAGAAAAGAGCAACAGCATAAACAGACCCATAACACATAAGGACATTGAAAGAGTAATGCAAAAACCCCTGGCTTAAAAAAAGCACAGGACCAGATGGAGTTATAGCAGAATGTTACCAGACATTTCAAGAAGATCTACATCCAATACTACTTAATTTATTCAAAAAGAAGAAATGGAGAGAGAACATCCAAATTCCTTCTATGAAGGCAGCATCACACTAATACCAAAGTCAGGTAGATACAATCAAAAAAGAAAACTATAGATCCATATCCTTAATGAACATAGATGCAAAATTCTCAACAAAATATTTGCAAACCGCATATAGACACACATCAAAAAATCATCCACCATGATCAAGTTGGCTTTATTCCAAAGATGCAGGTATGGTTCAATATATGTAAGTCAATAAACATCATAAATCATATAAATGAACTCAAAGAGAAGAACCACATGGTCACCTCAATAGATGAAGAGAAGGGTTTTGACAAAATTCAACATACATTTATGTTCAAAGTCCTAGAGGGAATTGGTCTGTAGGGAACACACCTCAACATAATTAAAGCCATGTATAACAAACCCACAGCCAACATCATTCTAAATGGAGAAAAACTGGAAGCATTCCCATTAAAATCAGGAACCAGGCAAGGCTCTGCATTATCTCCACCCTTTTCAACATAATGTTTGAATTTCTTGCAAGAACAATAAGTCAAGAGACAAAAATTAAAGGAATAATAACTGGAAAAGAAGAGATCAATTACCTCTTTTTTTGCAGATGATTAGATATTGTAACTAAGAGACAAAAAACATTCCACCAAAAAATCCCTAGAAATTATTAACACATTCAATAAAGTGACAAGTTACAAAATTAATCTTGAAAAGTCTGTAGCCTTTCTGTATACTAATAATAAGCAATCAGAGAAAGTACGTGGTAATACTCCTTTTCAAAATAGCAGCAAAAATAAAATAAAATAAAATAATTTGGAATAAACCTGACCAAAGACATTAAAGACCTCTACATTGAAAACTTTAAGTCTTTAAAGAAAGAGATTGAGGAAGACATCAGAAGATGGAAGGACCTCCCATGCTCATGAATTGGAAGAATTAATATTGTGAAAATGACCATTCTAATAAAGCCATATTGAATGCAATGCCAATCAAAACTCCCATGACATTCTTTAAAGACTTGGAAAAAAACCATCCTAAGATTTATATGGAAGCACAAAAGACCTCATATAGCCAAAGTAACCCTGAGCTTAAGAGCAACACTGGGTGGGTTAATATACCAGACTTTAAACTGTGTTGCAGAGCTGTAGTCATAAAAACAACATGGTTATGTCAGAAAAATAGACTCATAGATCAATGGAACAAAATTGAAGACTCAAATATGAGTATCTGCAATTTCAGCCACCTGATATTTGACAAAGGGGACAAGAATATTCACTGGAGGAAAGAGAGCATGTTCAGCAAAAGGTGCTGGCAAAACTGGATCTCCACCTGCAGAAGAATGAAACTAAGCCCCTATCTTTCACCTTGCACAAAAGTCAACTTCAAATGGATGAAAGACTTCAATGTGACACCTAACACTTTGAAACTGTTAGAAGAACACACTGATAATAACCTACAAGATAGAGGTGTAGGAAAGGATTTTCTAAACCAGACATCAATTGCTGAGGAAACAAGGTCAAGAATCAACAACTGGGACCTCACTAAGCTAAAAAGCTTCTGTACATCAAAAGAAGCAGTCAAGTAAGTGAAGAGAAAACCCACAGAATGGGAAAAAAATCTTCAGTAGCAACACATCTGACAGAGGTTTAACATCCAGAATATATAACAAAATCAAAAATCAAATAATCAAAAAAGGAAGTAACCCAATTAAAAGATGAGCTAAGGAGCTGAACAGAAATTTCTCAAAAGAAGAAATAAAGATGGCTAAGAAGCATCTTAAAGGCACTCAACATCATTAGCAATTAGGGAAATGCTAATTAAAACCACTTTAAGATGTCATCTTACCCCAGTCAGATTGGCTAAGATCAAGATAACAAATGATACCAAATGTTGGAGAGGATGTGGGGAAAGGGGAATGTTCATCCACTCTGGTGGGATTGCAAACTTGGTCAAGCCCTATGGATAGCAGTGTGGAGAACTCTTAAAAAACTACAAGTGAACCTATCATTTTATCCAGTTATACCACTCCTTGGCAAATATGTAAAGAACTCATCCTACTGCAGAGACACTTCTACATCCATATTTGTTGCTGCTCTTTTCACAATAGCTAAGAGATGGAAGCAACCTAAGTGTCCCTCAACTGATGAGTGGATAATGAAAATGTGGTTCATTTATATGATGGAGTTTTACTCAGCAGTAAAGAAGGATGAAATCATGAAATTTTTCAGGTAAATGGACCAAACTAGAAATTGTTTTATACACACACATGCACACACACACACACACACACACATTTATGAAGTAACACAGACTCAGAAAAAAAGATGTATTTTCTCCCTCATATGTGGATCCTAGCAGCAAATCCTTATAAGTGAGCATCTATCCAGACATAACTACAGGAACCAGGATAATGATAAGGAACCAGGGCGATAAAGGAAAAGAAAGAATCTGAAAGATAAGAACAGTAGGAAACAGGCATTAATAAGGGAGATATGGATAAAAATTGGGTTATTTTAAGGTGAGGGGTCTAGGGAGGGTTATAAAAGGAAACTTGGGGATAAAGGGAAAGAAGGAGCTCAAGGTAGTTGGGACTAGATGAGAAGCGTATTATTAAGGGAGAAATGGGAAAAATGGGGGCACTTTAAATGGGAAACAGGTGGAAGGGTTAGACCATACAAGTGATAAATAATGCCTAGCGAGGTTTTTAAAAACCAGAGGGAACCATATTAACCAAATAACCTACTGACAAATTATATATGCAACTAGCTCATGGAATATAACACATGTCTAGACAAGGTTTATCTGAGAATGTTTGGTCTCTGCCCAAGCTTTATCTATATAGCACATGGTAAATAAAAGTACCAGACTAGTGGAACTAACCTTCTCAGATGTCTAACAGACATACTTTGAGGCCTATCCTAATTTGGTCAGAAGGACAGAAAAGACAGCTTTTGCTCCTTGTCCTCTTAGGTCAATTAAGCTCGAGGGAACTATGAGCATCTCACAAAATGTCCTGTAACTGTGGTGTGTCACCTGTCTGCTTGATCAAGAAGGCCATAGAGACCTCATCAAACAGACTTGAACCAGTGTCCAGTCTACAAAGGGGTGGGTCAACACAGAGGAAATATTTCCTTCATGCTTCTAAGTGAAGCCAGCCATGGTCAAGTAGGGCCTTTGACTTGTCTTTACATAGCTAGAACTGGTAAAAGAAAGGAGCCAGCGTCTCCTTTCAAGCCCATGTGACCCCTGGGGAACAGATCCTCAAATGACCTTAAGAGTTAAAATAAATATTTTTTAATCTGGGCCAACTCTATGGTCTTAAACACCCATAATGAAAGTATAACGAAAGATTGAAGGTATGAATATAATTCTTTAGGAGTCCATGTGTATAGCTAAAAGCTACATAACAAGAAATAATGCCAGACAAAAGTTATCTTCCTTTGAGTTGTTGGCCAGGGTGGCCCAAGAGAATCCAGAGAATAACCCAGCATAGAACTGGTAAAATGAACAGCAGACCTCAACCTTATCTAAAGGAATGTTGACAACTGATTGCTGCTATATGAGGAAGAGCTGGTCATCCTAAAGCAAGGAACTCAAGATAGGTTGACTAGATTTAGCAGATGGACAGGCACTGGAGAATGGCTAGGGTCACCGAAAACACAGTGAACATTAACAGGGACTACAGAGTATATGGGCTCCTGTCAGGGAGGTATTGGATGGAGCCATTTGAGATGTGGGTATATTGATGAATAAGATTGTTTGGATATTCTATATGAAACACACAGAAAAAATCAACAAAAAATGATAACTCATTTGGGGAAGAAGCATAAAAATATTAACAGTTACAAATCAAGAAACTGTTTTATATTTACAATCAAGGTAATCAAGCAGCAGAGTCTTAAGGACTCAACAACTTACATCTTCTCATTTTCACCAAACAGTAAGACCTTCTTTTTTGGTTACTTCTGGTGGACAATGATTTTGTTTCTCCAGTGGTTTCGATTCTTCAAGTAGTCATGACAGATGGTTTGCCATGGTTCGTCATGCTCTGAGGAGATTCTCCCAGAAGAATCCTCATTTCCAGTCAACAGCTATTGGTGATCTTTCAGCAAAGTCCTTGCATCAGGACTTGGCTACCGTGGTTGACCAAGGAGTTCTGTTTTGCCACCAGGTCTTTATTCTGCCAAATATGGTACTATTGAACTCTCAGCAATATTCTTTTACCATTTTTAAAATTGCCTCCTCCCTCTTCTTCTTCTTCTTCTTCTTCTTCTTCTTCTTCTTCTTCTTCTTCTTCTTCTTCTTCTTCGCGAGCCTGTTAATATATATAAGTTACTGTCACTCTGTGTTTTTATATATTTCTGTGTTGATGTGTTTTACACAGCACAGATATACATAGATACAAATCATCTGTGACTTCTGAAAGGGAAATTGTACCAGTTAATTAACCTCAGTTTCTTTTTGATATCAAATGAGAAATGACCTC
>NW_008353359.1:9488-24421 GCF_000622305.1 Nannospalax galili
CTTATATTTCTTCATCATCATCATTATTATTATCATTAGTATTATTTGATCTTTTTTGAGACAGGGTCTCCCTGTAGCCCCTACTGGCCTAGAATTCACTATGTAGACCATGCTGGCCTTGAACTCACAGAGATCTGCTGGCCTCTGACTCCTGAGCACTGGAAGTAATGGCTTGCTCCACCACATCTGGCCTTCTTTTGTCATTTTTGGGATCTCTTAGGTACAGTATCATATCATCTGCAAAAAGAGATAATTTGACCTCTTCTTTTCCAATTAATACTCCTTTAATTCCTTCTCTTGTCTTATTGCTCTAACAAGAGTTTCAAGTGGTATATTGAAAAGGAATGGAGATACTGACCACTCTTATCTGGTTCCTGATTTTAATGGGAATGCTTCCAGTTTTTTTTTCAATTTAGAATGATGGCTGTGAGTTTGTTATATATCGCTTTAATTATGTTCAGGTATGTTCCCTCCAGTCCAATTCCCTTTAGAATTTTTATCATGAATGCATGATGAATTTTGTCAATAGCCTTTTCAGCATCTGTTGAGCTGACAATGTGGTTTTTTGTCTTTGAGTCCATTTACATGAGTGATGACATACATTGACTTGCATTTATTGATCCATCTCTGTATCTCTGGGATAAAGCTTACTTGGTCATGGCAAATGATATTTTTCATGTATACAGTTTGCAAGTATTTTGTTGAGAATTTTCGCATTCATGTTCATTAAGGATATGGGCCTATAGTTTTCTTTTTTGGTTGTTTCTTTACCTGGTTTTGGTATTAGAGTGCTGCTGGCTTCATAGAAGGAATTTGGGAGTTCTCCTTTTGTTTCTATCATTTTGAATAATTTAAGTAGTTTTGGCTGGAGGTCTTCTTTAAATGTCTGGTAGAATTGTGCTGTAAAACCATCTGGGCCTGGGCTATTTTTAGTTGGGAGATTTTGTATTGCTGTTTGAATTTCCTTATGTATTATGGGAATATTTAAACTGTTGATCTCTAACTTTGGTGGTTCCCATGATTTTAGATATGCATTCATTTCTTTCAGATTTTCAAATTTAATAGATTATAGGTTTTTAAAGTATTCCCTTCTAATATTCTGGATCTTTTGGGTGTCTATTTTGATGTTTCCCCTTTCATCTCTGATTTTGTTAATTTGAATGGGCTCTTTCTTTCTTTTGATAATGTGGCTAAGAGTATGTCTATCTTGTTTAGCTTTTCAAAGAACAAGATTTTAGATTTATTGATTCTTGGTACTGTTTTCTTTGTTTCTATTTCATTAATTTCTGCTCTGATTTTTTTTTTCTTCTCCTGCTGAGATTGGGTTTCATTTGTTCTTGCCTTTCCAGAGTCTTGAGTTTCAGTGTTATTTATCATAGATTTCTTAAAGGAAGAAACAAAGATGACTAAGAAACATCTTAAAAGTGTTCAACATCATTAGTAATTATGGAAATTCAAATTAAAACCACCTTAATATTTCATCTTACTCCAGTCAGACTTTCTAGGATCAAAAGAACAAATGATACAGAATGCTGGCAAGAATAAGGAGAAAGGGGAACTCTCATTTGCTGCTTGTGGGATTGGAAAGTGGTGAAACACCTGTGGAAAGCTGTGTGGAGAACTCTTAAAAAACTAAAAATAAATCTACCATATGTCCCAGTTATGCCACTCCTTGTCATATACCCATAGGACTCATTTTATCGCAGAGACACTTGTACAACCATGTTTGTTGCTGCTCTTTTCACAATACTTAAGAGATGGAAGCAACCTAAGTGTTTCTCAACTGATGAGTGGTTAATGAAAGTGTGAAACATTTACACAGTGGAGTTCTACTGAGCAGTAAAGAAAGATGAAATAATAAGATGTTCAGGTAAATTTTTAAAACAGGTGATCTGGAAACTGGCTTTACTAAGTGAAGTAACACTGACTAAGAAAAACAGAAGATGTATGTTCTCCCTTATTTGTGGATCCTAGCACAAAATCCTTGTAAATGAGTACATATCCTGATGTAACTGTAAGAACTAGGAATATGGAAGGGAACCAGGGAGGCAAAGAGAAAGAATGAACCTGAAAGAGAGGAAGAGTATGAGAAGAATGTACTAAGGGAGAAATATGAAAAAAGGGAGTAGTGAAAGGGGAATGGGGGTAGGAGGGCTATACAAAGAATTATGGGAATAAAGGGAAAAAATTCTCCGGATACACAGTAAGAAAAAAAGACTTAAGCTTTTGTTTGTGTTTTTATAGTATATGGATCCCACTGAAATGGGTCAATAGCCCATGGAAAACAGATGATGCACAAGCCCAAAAATTCAGGGCCTTGCCACAATGGGAGGAAGATCATCCCACCCTATCACCACTTCCAAGGTTCAGGGACTTTTGTGGAAGAGGTTGGTGGAAAGAATGTAAGAGCCAGAGGAAGGAGTGAAGTGTTACCGAGAACTGTCCTCTGACCACAGTGCCAGCAAGCTATAGTCACACCTCCTTTCTATGCTCATCGGGGAGTGATGGGGGAGTTATTTAACCCTCCCACCCAATTAATCTACCTTAGCTGCTTGTGGGGGAGGGCCTGAGACTATATAAGCCAAGAATGCCATGAGGAACCTCTCTCACCATTTTGTGGGGCTGTAGGAAGTCACAGGATCTATAATTGAGTGGGAAATTTTTAGCGCAGGTATAAATGAGGGGAGGTGCTCACTGTTCTGTAAAAAAAACCCTATTCTCTCTGTTAGCAATAAACTCCTTAGGACTGAAAAAAAAGAAGACGAAATAAAAGAAAAAGAAAAAGAAAAAGAACAGAGCTAATGGAAACATTCATTATTCCAACAAAGTTGAAGCCATGTTGGCAAATCCTTTCGTCTTTGATTTCATATTCCTCCTTTTCCTCCCTTAAACTTCATTGTGTATATATTTATGTTACTTGTTTCAAGTTATTTCTAGAAAAAAAGTGTTAAAAATTGCATCTCTTTGGAATTAAAAAAATTAAAAAAAAATGAAAAGTTCCTTTGTATTACTGTTTCAAATTACTTATTTCTTATTGGTATGTTTAAATTGTTGATCTCACCTTGATTCAACTTTAGTGCTATCAATGAATTTAGAAAGTTGTTTATTTCTTTTAGATTTTCTAATAGAATTTAGCTTTTTAAAACATTCACCTATAGTTTTTTGGGGTCTTTTTGGTGTGTCTTGTGATATTTACCTTTTCATTTCTGATTTTGATGATTTGGACTTGTGTTTTCTTTCTTTTGGTTACCTAGATTAACAGTCTGTCTCTTGTTTATTTTTCCAAAGAACCAACTCATAGGTTAATTGACTCTATGCAAAGTTTTTTTTGTTGTTGTTTTTTTGTTTTCTTTTGTTTTGTTTCTTTGTTTCTATTACATTAATTTTTTGCTCTGAATTTTTATTATCTCTTATCACCTGGGGAGTTTGGGTTTGGTTTGTTCTTGCCTTTCCAGATCCTTTAATTACACCATTAACTCATTTATTTGTGATCATTCTGATGTTTTAATAATATTTTAATTGTCATTTTAATTTTACGTATATGAGTGTATTGACTTCATAAATCATGTATGTAAGTGCCCTGTGTTGTGCAATGCCCTGAGAAGTCAGAAGAGGTTATCACTTCCCCCTGGAACTGGGAACAGTAAGCCACCATGAGGTTACTGGGAACTGAGCTGAGCCCACTGGAAGAGCAGCGAGAACTCTTAACCTCTGAGCCATCTCTTTACGTCCTTTTCTAATTTTTTAATGTAGGCACTGAGAGTTATAAACTTTCTTCTTAGGACTGCTTGCAACGTGTCACAGAAGTTTCTTTGTGTTGTGTTATTATTTTCATTTAGGTCCAGGAATACTTTTATTTCTTTCTTGATTTCTTCTTTAACCCACTCATTATTCATGAGTGTATAGTTAAATCTCCTTGAGTTTTTGTAATTATTAGATCTTCTTTTGCTGTTGATTTTAAGTTTTATTGTGTGTGGTTCCAAAGAATACATGGAATTATTTCAAATTATTTTGTATTTACTGAGGCTTGTGTTGTGCCCCACTATGTATACTCTTTTAGAGTAACCATTATGGGCTACTGAGTAGAATGAATATTTTTTGGTGCTTCAGTGGAATATTCTGTAGATGCCTGTTAGGTCCATTTAGTGCATGATATTGTTTAATTCAGATGTTTTTCTATTTCTTCATTATCTAAATGACCTATCTATTGGAGAAAATGGGGCACTGAACTCACCAAGTATTTCTGAGTTGTGGTCAGTCTGTGTCTTGAAATGCAATATTGCTGTTTTTATGAAACAGAGTGGAGCATTAGAGTTTTGTGCATATATGTTCATGATTGTGATGTCTCCTTAATCAATTATTTCTTTGATCAGAATGTAGTGACCTTCTTTATCTCTTTTGATTAATTTTAACTTGAAATCTATTTTGCTATTAGAATATCAACTTCCATTAGTTTCGTAGTGCCATTTACTTGGAATATTTTTTTTTTCCATTCTTTCATGCTAAGGTGGTGCCTATCCTTAGAGGTAAGATGAATTTCTTCTTATTGTTCTTCATTGTAATGTATCACATTTATGAAAATTCTGAATAATGGTAAGAATCAACTAATAATTATACAAAGATTTGCTTCTGACTCTCTCTGTTTCTCTGTATCTCTGATTCTGCCTCTGTCTCTTTCTCACACACATGAATGCTTTTGTTATCTGTGGGTTTGTAAGTCTTTTGATTCAACAAATTGAACATGCGAATTATTTGGATCAGAATTCTGCCTTCACTTAGCATGTACAGATATTTTCCCATTCATTCCTTTCTTAAATATGTAGTACAGCAACTATTCCTGTAGCATTTGCATTGTGTTATGTGTTATAAGTAATCAAAATATGATTAATGTATATAGGAAGATCATGTATGTAGTGTAAAATTATTATACTAATTTATATGAGAATTGAGCATCTATAGGTTTGGGCATCCAAGGACGCTTTTGGAGTTGAGGTCCTATGGACTCGGAAGGATACAACTCATTTATTCTATCAGTCATTAGTCTAATGTTGATTCAGTTCTGTAAATAATGTATACATATTTTGGTCCTGGTTTTGATCCAGCTGCTGGGAGATGAAAGATCAATTTTCTGTAAGGATGTGACACTGCATAGGTTGACCAGGCTCCAGGAGATGGACCTATACTCAAAAGCATTTGTGAAACACAAATTGCACTCAAATACCTTGAAAAAAATAATAGAGGACATAATGTCAGGAGAGGGTTGTAAGGTAGTGGTAGAGATGGGATAGGGATCTGAATATTATTAAAATATATAAAATGAGATTCTTAAAGAATAAAAAAAGAAAAGAAGACCTGGAGGGAAAGTTCAGGAAACATCATCATCTTTGGATTTTTTGTATTTCCTTTTTATGTATAAAAATTCTGTTGTATTACTTGAATTGGATTTTGGTCTTTTATGCATTTATTTGTTATTATGTTCCATATCTCTAAAAATTTTAGATGAGTTAAGAAATAAAAACTTGGAATGAAGAGATAAATGAGCATTCACCAGTTCAGTTCCACTCAGATGGTAGCTAAAATGGTCCATAACTCCAGTTCCAAGTGTTCTGATGAGCGGCAACCCCAGTACTGCATAAAACTGGGTGTGGTGCATGACTGTAATCCCAGAACTTGAGAGGAGGAGTTGAAAGGACCAGAAGTTTAAGGTCATCCACACCAATCCAGTGAATTCCAGGTCAGCCTGAGCAATAAGACCCTATTTCAAAAACACACAAACATGCCAAAGAAAAATCAAAATAACATTAACATTTGACTATTGCAAACATATATAATATATATTTTCAATTTTAATTAATTCTAAGAATATTTGAATTCTTAAAAATTCCACTTACAGTTTTTGATGTCCTTTAAAAGGAAATCCATTTTCAAACAGACAATCACATGCTTTATTAAGTAATTAGTGGACTGAAGTATATTTTTGTTCTACAGGAAGTCCTGAGAGGCACAATAGTAGCCACAACTGTTAACATAAGACCCTGATTCACTTTATGCCATTTAATAGGCACAGGCTACTTATAGGTGATCATTCATTAATGTAACACTATTAAGTTCAATAATACACAGCTTAAGCCTCTTTTTGAACTACCTCTTCCTATTATAATTTTATTATTGACAGCATATTTCTGGATAACCCAATGTAAAAAAAAAGGAACAAAAAGCAGATAACACAAATAGAACTCTGTCTGGTCTCTAGTAAACCTTTCCTGAGTTGGTCCTTTTGCTCTGCCTAGATAGAGACACACAAGGAAGGCAAGAAGCTGGTCTTCAGGAATTTTATTTCCTTGCGTGCTTGGCAGCTGGGAGGTGCATCAGAACCAGGCAGAAACCACAGCCAACTGTTGTGTTCTAGAGCTACAGTCTAACCTCAGATACTGAACCCTTAGCCTTGAAAGTGTTAGAGCTCTGGTGTAGACCAAAGAAATTGGGATTTCACAACCCTTAACATTGACCAGCAATACAGCTCTACAACTGAGGTCTGAGACTGTTGGTCCTAGAGATTTGATATCTCTGTGGAAATCTTCAGGCAGTCGGGACCGTAGCTCCTCTCCTTGGCTTTCTTACAGGATTTTGTCCTTCTTTGATGTCAGCTCTCTGCTTCTCTTGCTGTCTCTTGTGACTTCTTCAGTCACCATGCAGCCAGGTGTCTTGTACTTTCACAGCTCAGCCTGCTGTCTGCTCAGCTGCTGTCATCACTGTGGCTCTGCTATTGCTTCAGCTGCTTCTCACCACTGGCTCAGTCAGCATTACTGAACATAGGCAAGAAAAGGGTGCTTGGACCATCCAGAGACGTATGCTTTGGACCAATTTCAGTGTTACTTTTTAGCTCGAATCACAGACATGGAAAATTGTGCTTGAAGCAGTTGTAGCCTTGCTTCCTTAGCACAGAATTCCCTCGGCTAGGTCACCAGTGGGAATACTCCCCACCTGGTCTATGTGGAAACAGAAAGAGTCATCTGATGTTCACAGAAGAGGTTGCTTACAACAAAGCATCTGTTTCAAACAGCCTTGGCTAAGGCTGCAGAGGGAGTGACTTTTCTGAGAATGCCTTCTGTTATAATATAGACATGATTCTTCATTTACAAAACAAAGAAGGAAAAAATGTGAGAATGCCTTCTGGAACACTATGTCATCTTGTTTATAGTGTAAACAAGTTTCCTCGTCCTTGGCCTACCCCTGTAACCTAAACCTTCTATTCCATTTCTTCAAAGGCATTTACTAAGTGATAAAGTAAAATAAGTCCAGTACAGCTTTAAAAGTCCACATAGGCTTTAAAAATTCCAATATGCTAAACATCCAAAATGACTTACTGAGAACTTAAAAAAATGAAAACAGTCTATATACTTCCCAGCATGTAATGGCACAGGACAAACATTCTAGAAGAGAAATACCAGGGTAAGATCAGGCAAAAGAAAAAAAAATAAAATCCAGCAAAGTAAACACCCAATCCTGTAGCTCTATGCCAAGCATTTAGAGATCATGATAAAATCAGCTGGGCTCTAAAGGACTTGGGTAGCCCCACCTCTTCTCTGCCATCTGCAGCATACATAGCTTCTCTCTTGGACTGACTCCACTCCATAACCACAGCTGTTCCTTTCCAATGTCTCACAGTCCTGGCATCTTCACTATCCTAAATCCTCCCTTACAACTTAAGTTTCATCTTTATAGTGTCCTCTCAAGGTCTCGTTGCAGGGACTCTGACTCTGCTACACATTGCCTGGTTTCAGTTACTCTTTGAAACTACAGATCAAGACTCCATAACCCCCTCAATCTTGCATCTTCCATGTCTCTAAAATGTGTATGGCACTGCTAAATTCTGCTGAGAGCTTGAGATATGGCCTGGTTCCAGTATCAATTTCTGAGTGTTGACTCTGAGCAACTCTCCTAAGCAGAGGTGGAGGGAACCCAGCCTCCAGCTACATTCTCAGTTCAGGCTATCTCTTTTCAATTAAGCTTGCATTTTGACAAGTTGGTGCTTTGGGGGGTGGAGGGAGGCTTTGTCCTCAGGATACCTTTTCTATGATTCCAGTGCCGCACAGGTTTCTCTTTGGTGGTGCTGATCTCTAGCAATTACAGCTCCTTTCTCAGCATCAGCCTGAATGCTAACCTGTGTGGGAGACAGGCTTGAACCTAGGGTGAAAGTCTTATTGACAGCCATACAGCAAGCCCTAGGTAATGGCCTGACCTCTGGCGCAGGAGGGAATGCCTTGTGACATTCGCTCCCATTGGCAGTTCATGAGACCGCTGCCTAGAGCTCGCCACTCCCTGATCACCACCCTTGGAATTCCAAATTGCAACATTTAGATATTGCAACAGTCAGGGTCACGTGGTTTCCAGGAATCCAGGCTCTGTAATCTGAAACCCAGTATGCTAATGAGGCATCCTACCCACTATTCTGTGATAGGACGGTAAGTCTGTTATGCTAATACGACGCTAAGTCTGTTATGCTAATAAGGTATCCTACTTGCTGTACTGTGATGAGGTGCTAAACCTGTTATACTAATAAGGTATCCGACTTGCTGTGCTGTGATTGGACCACTACCCCTATATAAGCTTGTGCCTTCCTGCAATAAACCACACCTGTGTCACTGAGCCTGGTCTCTTGCGTCTGAATGCGGCTCCACTGACACAGTCTCCTCACCAGCCCTGGGGTCCGGGACCAGGCAGAAGCAGCAACGACAGGAGGCAGCACAGGGCAAGCAGAAGAGCTGCCTCAGTGCCAAGCGAGCAGAAGAGGGACCTAATCCCAGGGCAGGCAGAAGAGTGGCCTCAGCCCAAGGCGAGCAAAGGAGCAGCCTCGACACCCATGAGAACAAAGGAGTGGCACCCACAAGAATGGAGGAGTGGCTGCCGCTGGCGGTGACCATAAACCTGTCTGGAGATTTCCTTCACCAAAGTAATAAGTTCATTACCTTTACATTTTACTTGATTCCAGTTAAGATGCAGGGAAACTGGAGCCAGATTCTCTTCCAAGCTATCACAGAAAAATAGCTCTAGTTCAGTTCCTCATAAAGTCTTTTTCCTCTACAACCTCATGTTCGGCTCCTTCAGTGTCTACATGTCTTTAATCATTCTTTCAATTTCCCACCAGAAGGGCCCAGCAATTCTGCTTCCAGCATGAGAAGACTTTTATAGCTCAAGAAATTCCAAACCTTTCCACTTTCCAGTCAAAAAGCAGTTCCAAGGGATCAAGAACCACTTGGTCAGATTTATCACAGCACCAACCCCACTACTGGTACCAATTTCTGTCCTCATTTGTTTCCTATTGCCTTAATAAAACACTCTTACCAAAAACAACTTGGAGAGGAAAGAATTTACTGCATCTCACATTTCCAAATGATAGTCTATCTTTGAGGACAGTCAGGTAACAACTCAGAGCAGCAGCCTAGAATCAGAAGCTAAATCAGAGACCATGGAGAAATGATGCTTGCTCCTCTGACAGTGGATATAAAACCCAAAACAATCTGCTCAGGCATGGCACCACTAAAAGTGTTGACCTAGGCCATCCCACATCAATTGACAGTGAAGAAAATTGCTCAGACATGCCCACATGCCAGCCAGTTTGATAGAAGAGATTCTCCAGCTTAGGTTTCCTTTTCCAAGATGTATCAAGTTGACAATAGAAGTCAGTCATGACACTTGCCATGATGTTTAAACCTTTAGCTGAATCTTACAGTCTTATAGCCCTTCAAGGATGTTGGGTATCAATCAAAGAAAACTGGAAAGTTCTGCCTTTTATGAATTGTAAAGAAAATAAACAGCAAAATGTGAACTTGTCACTGAAAGCAAGATTTATTTTCTTAGAATTCAATAGAGAAATGTATTTTAAGAACTTCTGGAAGCAACAGTAATTAGAGTAAGCATTCTGCCATTGCTATAAATAAGTAGAGAAGAATTCATTAAAAAGTCACAAAAACTCTCATCATGGAAGTGACTAAAGTATTATCTGTGGCAGAAAGGGAGCCAAGGAAATAGAGGGTTCTGTTCATCTTGAGCTTTTTAAGCCTTTAGTTATATGCTAACTTGAGCTGAGACTTGTAAATAACTGAGGAAGGAGGCAGAACAGGAGGGGGAGGAGAGAAGAGAGGAGGTGTACGAGCAGTGTCCTGCCTTCCATTAGCTGACCTGTCTCAAATTGTTTCACCTTTCTGAAGACAGTGATACTAGTTGATTCATTATTGGTTGTGTTGGTTGTCAGGATATCCTCATGGAACCCACTGAACAGAGCTTACTTTATCCTTTTCACAGCACTCTTCTTACTTTGCCCTATAGGCTTGGTGTCCCGGTCACTGAGAGCAGCCATATTTGTGATGCTGAGATGTGGTTGCCACTGCACTAGTGTAGGTAGGATGGCACAGCCTTGTGCTAGATTTTCTCCTGTTCAGGACTATGTTGGTTACATTTTCCACTGTGCCAAAACACCCAAGAGAAACAACTTAAAGGAGTAAAGGTTTATTTTGATCATAGTATCAGAAGGTTAGTCTACCATGGCAGGAGAAATGAGGCTGAACAAAGAGTTCCCATCTTTGTGGGACAAGAAGCAGAAGCAGAGAAAGGGAATGATGGTTGATAGGGTACAAGTCCAGGTGACCCCAGACCCAGGAACCATGTGGCCTCTAGAGGGAACTAAGTCAGTCAACTATCAGCCACCTGAAAGCTGACAAATAAGCTCCATGAGCTTGTGACCCAGTGCATTGTGATCACCAGCTCATGCCCACAGACTGACATACAGATTCCTGGTGCCCTGTAGTCACAATAGGTTCCTGGAACCCTGTAACTGAAAAAAACATGTTTTACAGTAGATGTTTTCCTCAATAAGTTTCACCAGGTGCAGACCCCACACCCTCTCTCAACAGCCCCCAAACAGCCCCAAACAGCAGAAAAATACCTCTTTTTCTGAATTCTTTTCCCTTTATAAGCTACCCCCCTGAAGTCATTAGGCTGCTGGTTTCACTCACCCCTGAGTTGGGTCCCAGCCCTGCTGACCCCCAATAAATTCTGGCTTTGCCAGAGTCCTCTCTGTTTCTGTTTCACAGCTCCTGTCCCTGCCACCTTTTTATCTAACAAAGGTATTCCAAAGGATTTCTCTTCTCCTCTTTTCATTCCATCCAGGTTCCATTCCCAATCCATTACCCTGATATGTGGGTAAATATTTCCTCTCTAGTTAATATTTGGCAGAACCGTGCTCACAGGAAAATGGAGAGGCTGGCTTCACCATCTCCCAGGTGATTCTTAATCAAGGTAATTTGTCAATGAAGGTTAATTATCCCAAGCCTACACTTTAAGATCTTTCTACAGAACAAAATGTGCCTTTAGAATTTGGAAATGACTGAACAATGTTTATGACCATATAAATTAAAAAGTCATTTATTAAAATAAGCATGGATCCAAAAATCCAATTGGAAGTTTGAATCTTTTTTTAAAGACACCATGGAAGAGTTTTATAGGAAGGACTCAGAATATGGATTTAGTTTAGATTAATGACTTTTACCTATCCTTGCAACCAAAAATGCTACACTTTATAATGTAACCAAGCTCACTGAGCCATGTGCTCCTCTTATAACCTGGGCACCCGCCTTTAATCCCTCAGAACCCCACTTTTCCCACCACCCAACATAGTGAGTGAATGAAGGTATGTTTGATTAGCATATCAAAGCACCGGAGGCAGGGTATCTTTCTCACTGACAACAGAAGAACTGAAGAGAGCTTGGTGGTACATGTCTTTAATCCAAGCACTCAGGAAGCAGAGACAGGCAAATTTCTGTGAGATTAGAGATCAGATAGAGGCCAGCCTAGTCATTATAATGAGTTCCAGGCTAGTTGTGGTTATGGGGAGACCTTGCCTTAAAAAGACCAAAAAAATAAAGAAAAAAAGAGAAAGAATTGAAAATTCTGAAATTGTGTAATATGTATATGTGCATGCACGTGTGTGTGTGTGTGTGTGTGTGTGTGTGTGTGTGTGTATATGATATTTTAGGCTTTAGGGTTCAAAGGGCAAGATTCCCTGATAAGATAAGGATGGATTCTACTTCCTCCGTTCATGCTGGAGATATGTCTAAATAAAGGAATGAGTTAATCCTGGCTCTGGAGCCCATTTCCATGAGACTTCTGAAGGACAAACTCTCAGAATTCAGGTCCACTCTGGGCCTTAAAATGAGTGCTGAGTCAGGCTGTTTCTTTATTCAGGTAATGTGACTAGAAATGCCACAGAGTTCTTTGGAGAACTCTCTATAGCCATGTTGTAGGAGCTACTGTGGTCCTCCTGGAACAATGTGCGATCTCTTCTTAGGTGAGTTCCACTTTACTTCCTTCTCCTTCATCAATGTCCTACTCACTGTTCTGACAAATGACTATGCTTTTCATAGCAGACAAATATATAAAACTAATCTATGCTTGGCCCTAGTGATAACTTATTTATATCAAGGCATACTAGAAACGAATCAATAATGAGATGTCACACATCCTTGATATATTTTCTTCATTGGGAAAAATTATTCTGAGTGATTTTAACAGCTTGTGATGGTGCCAGAATCACTCTGGCCACATCATAAAGGCAACTGACCTTGACTCTGGAGAGCACAGAGATAATTCATGAATTACACCTTTTCATAATAAGTCCATGTTAAAAATATGAGCATCCTTAGGTAATAGCAGCTATATTACAATTTTGCAATGTAAGTTGTATTTTCATTGCTTCATATAATTCCCAGTGCACATTATCATTATTCAGTTTTAAGTATGAAAGCGTTAAAGCCCAGAAGGTCTAGGTGAGTTCTCACTGTTCATTGGCCTGGGGTTTTTATGCTGTTTTGTAGTTTGTTTGTTTGTTTGTTTGTTTGTTTGTTTTTTAATATCATTAGTTCTGTTTCTCTTTTAAAAGATCTTATTGAATTTTTGCAATTTTTGTAAGATGGAACTTGATGGAATTTATATCCCCTCTGGCATCAGTACCTACCCAGCTGCCCCTCCCAATTCAATATATACAAAATACAGCCTAAGAGAGTCTGATTTATGTCCCCACAAGTCCTCAGAGTTGGTTCATCCACTGGGGCCTTATTAATTTACCAACAGTCACATCCCTGTAAGACACTTCCCACCTACCCAGTTCCACTATATACATACTACAGCCTAGAAAGTCTGATTGGTGTCCCCACAAGTCCCTCAGAATGGGTCCATTCACTTGATCCTGATCAGTCTATCAAGAGTCACATCCCTATAAGATGCTGTCTTTCCCCTTTCCAGCAGTCATCAAGTGCCAAAAATTCCTTAGACTAGAGTGGAATTTCTTACCCATATCTGCATGTCTGGTGGGATCTTATCTGGTTCGAGCTTGTATGGGACTTGTTCATGCTGTCACCATAGCTATGAATTCACATGTGTAATATACCAGATGTCTAGAAAACTGTTTTTTTTTTTTTGTTTGTTTGTTTGTTTGTTTTTTACCTTCTGGTTATCGATCACCTATGGTTGTTGAAAGCTTTCTGGCCCTTCTTCCTCAATGATCCCCAAGCCTTAGGAGGCAGAAGTTTGAAATAGCTGTCTTACTCAGGAATGAGCATCCTGTAGCCTCTTGTTCTCTGCACATTGACTGATTGTGGGTTTCTGTGTTAAACACCATCTGCTGTGTAAGGAAATCTCTGTGGTGAGAACTGAAACAAGCATTCATCTTATGTGTAAAGGTTCTATTGGAAATGTGTCACTTAGAGCTAAATGTCTCACAAGCAATTAGTCTCTGAGTTTGACTAGTGGAACACTTTGTTAGTCCCCATCCTTTGCAAAAAGGAGCTTCTTTAATGAGCGATGAGAGGTAAACTTGTCTGTAAATATGAGGATGCATATTTAGAGTACAGTAAGAAATTAATGTTGGTCTAGGGATGTAGCAAAAGATGGTTTTTCTCTAAGATGTGTGATCTCTCTTGTCATATGTATTTGAATATGTTTACAGTACCACAGATAAGTTCACTCCCATTGAGTGGGCTTTAATTTCAAGTAGGCAGCTGGTGATACCTCCCAAGATAAAGTGCTACTACTGCAAAAAAAAATATCTATAGTTTGTTGGGTCAGTCATTGTTGTTTTATTAGGCTTTACAACTCGGAAAGATGACTGATTGCTTTTCCACCTTGAGAGCTTACATAGTATTTTTGGATAGTAGGAGGAGGCTTTCAGGTCTGCTCCAGCTCGATTGCGTCAAGCCCTGTGTCTGAAGTTTGACCTGTCTTCAGCAATAGGATTTTGCTTTTATATTCTGGGAGATAATCAAAGGCTATGGAAATAGCCTATGTTATTTTGGGAGTCTCTTGGACTACTCTGATCAACAACTTGAAGGATGATTTCTCCTGCCTGGAACTGTGCTGTTGTTTTTAGTGGTTTATATGTGTATTCTTTAGTGAGACTTGGAACTAATATATTTCCCTCAGCTTTTTCACACCATTTAAGCATTAGTATTGTTTTAGTGTTTGAGATTTATTTTTACTTTATGTGTATGAGTATTTTGCCTGCATGTATGTAAGTGCACCCATGTTGTGCAAAGCCCTCGGAGGCCGGAAGACAGTGTCTGATCCCATGAAACTGGACTTATGGATGGTTGTTAGTCACCATGTGGGTTCTGGGAATTGAACCTAGGTCCTCTGAAAAGCATCCAGTGCTCTTAACGTATGAGCCATCTCTCCAACTCCCCCTGTGCATTATTTATCTCACCTCTCACCCCACTGTGTAGCCTTCCCTCCTCCCTCCCTTTCCCAGTCCCGCCTTGATAACACTCTTTCCTACTATACCCCTCTCTCGAGCTCCTTCATGCCTTTCATTCCAATGGTTCCTTTCATCTTGCAGATATATCATGTCTAAGGATACGGAGCTAAGATCCACAAATTACAGA
>NW_008353359.1:24492-25776 GCF_000622305.1 Nannospalax galili
TCATGCTTTTCCTTTCTTTTTAGTTTATTTTTAATTTTTACTGCTCAGCATAGTTCTACTGTGTAAATGTGTCACATTTTCTTTATTAAGTCATCAGTTGGGGCACATTTAGGCTGTTTTGAAAAGTACAACAAACATGACCATGCAAGTATCTCTGTAGTAGGATGAGTCCTTTGGGTATAAGCCAAGGAGTGTTATAAGCAGGTCATATAGTAGATTTATTTTTAGTTTTTTAAGTGTTTTCCATATTAATGCTTATTCCCATAGTGGTTACACTAGTTTGCAAACCCACCAATAGTGGATGAGGAATGCCTTTCTCCCGGTCCATGCCAGCATCTCCTGTCATTTGTTCTCTTGAATTTAACCATTCTGAATAGGGTTATATGAAATCTTAAAGCACTTTTGATTTGCATTTCCATAGTTACTAAAGATTTTGAGTAATTTTAAGGTTTTTTTTGGTAATTTTTTTCCTTTTTTCATTTTTTATATATTTTTTTCTTTAATTTGGTTTTACTGATTTTTTTTGAATTACAAAAGTCTTAAACATTCTTAATAATTTTTATAGCCCCATCCCCTGCAACCCATATACTCTGTAATCTAGGTTAAGGCCCACTGTGTCAAGTTAATTTCTTCTTTTGAGCACTCTCTCAGATCCATATTCATTTTTTAAGTGGGTCATTTGATTTCTTGCTTGTTTTCTGAGTTCGTTCTTTATTCTGGATATTAAATCTCTTTCAGATGTACAGCTGGTGAAGATTTTCTTCCATTCTAAGGGCTTCCTTGTTATTCAGCTGGTCATTTCTTTTGCTGTACAGAAGCTTTTAAATTTTATGAGGTCATGTTTCTTGGTTGTTGACCTTAAATCTTGAGCAATTGATGTCCAAGTTAGAAAGTCCTTTCCTGATTCTATAACTTGTACGATACTGCCTTCAAATTGCTCCAGAATTTCAGATTTAGGTCTTTGATCCATTTGAACTTTACTTTTGTGCAGGCAGATAGGTATGGGTATAATTTCATTCTTGTACACATGGAAATTCAATTTTGCCAGCACCATTTCTTAAAGATGCTGTCTTTCCTCCAGTGTATGACCCTGTCATGTTTGTCAGAGTTCTCCCTCTGTTTCTGTCTTTTTGAATAATTTTCTTTTTTGTTTTGGTTTTCATTTTTATTATTTTTAATTTTTTATTATTTATTTAATAAACACCTTATTAGAAGAAGCATTTCATTACAGCTTTAACATATTCAATAACAATTTCCAGAGCAAAGATGCATCTCTTTCAAAAT
>NW_008353359.1:25872-32812 GCF_000622305.1 Nannospalax galili
ACTCATTTTTAATGCTACTAACACTTAGATGTTTGCACATGCATCTCTAATCTCTATGTATCTGATTATTACTAGCCACAGTAGGGTACTTTCTGAGATCCTTGGCACCTGAGCATGGATATAAAGTCATCAGGTAGATTTCCAGACAATAACCCAGCAAAGAATTGGGAAAATGAACAGCAAACCCCAATCTTATCTAAAGGAATATTGGCAACTGATTTCTGCTAGATGAGGAAGAGTTGGTCTTCCTAAGATAAGGAACTCTAGATAGGCTGAATAGATTTATCGGATGGATAATCACTGGGGAACAGCTGGGGGTGCTGATACACAGTGGACAGTAACAGGACAATAACCCAGCAAAGAATTGGGAAAATGAACAGCAAACCCCAATCTTATCTAAAGGAATATTGGCAACTGATTTCTGCTAGATGAGGAAGAGTTGGTCTTCCTAAGATAAGGAACTCTAGATAGGCTGAATAGATTTATCGGATGGATAATCACTGGGGAACAGCTGGGGGTGCTGATACACAGTGGACAGTAACAGGGATGACAGAGTATATGGGCTCCAATGGGGGCAGGAGGCTATGGGAGGGTGCCATTTGGGATGTGGGTACATAGATGAATAAGATTGTTTGGGATGTTCTGAATGAAATACGCACAGAAAAAAATCAACAAATACAAAAACTGAGTTATAGTTGAGGAAGACGCATAAAAAAAAATTTGCTTCATGTTAATTAGCAGAGGGGAAAACATTACCACTGAAATCAAACTGATGACTTTTTGAATAATTTAAGTAGTATTGGTTGTAGATCTTCTTTGAAGGGCTGATGAATTCTGCTGTGAATTCCTCTGGGTGTGAGCTTGTTCTGATAAAATGCCATGAAAAAAGCAACTTAGGGAGAAAAAGAGTTTATTCTAGCTCACTTTAAAAGGTCAGTCCATTGTAGCTGGGAAGTCAAGGCAACAGAAACTTGAAGCAGCTGATGATATTACAGCTGCAGTCAGGAGATTCTGATGAAAGCACACGTCCTAGTGTTCAGCGGGGTTTCTCATTTCATTCATTCCAGGATCCCAAGCTCAGACAACGTTGCTGCTCACAGTGGCAGGTCTCCTCAGGTCCCTTAACATGGTATCTTTTGCATATTCTCAGATGAATTCCTCCTAGGTCATTCTAGATTGTGTTAAGCTGACACCTAAAATTATCACAGTCTTTGGGCCTGGAGAAATGGCTCAGTGGTTAAGGACTGACTGTTCTTGCAGAAGACCTGGGTTTGAATCCCAGCACCCACGTGGTGGCTAACTCCAGTTCCAGGGGATCCAGCTCCGTGTTCTGTTCTCCGTGGGCACTGCACAACACTAGTGCACTTACACACATGTAGGCATAACACTAATACACATTAAATAAAAATAAATAAATTAATTAAAAAAAAATCAATCTTCTTCAAAAATACCCTTGACCTCTATCTTTCATTCATATTTTACTCCTGTGTTTCATTCTCAAGTTATTAATGTGTGTATATAGTTGTCCTTTATACATTCAAGTCCTATCCAATTAGAATTTGTGAGCAAAATAATTATCAAGGGGAATATTTTTATTTTGGAGATTTTCAGTTGAGTGTCTTCTTAATGGTCTTTTGGGAGTGGCATCTTGTTCCTCATTGTAACTGTGGCAATTCAATCACCAAATGGTGAAAACCTTCATTTAGCTTGCAGAGCTGAAGAACTGAAGTTCATTGCTTCTCGTCTATGCTGTTCTGTGGTGTCCTGTTGCCTCCATGATCTGAAGTGTAGGCTCGTTATTATATGCAGCTATTTTACACATCAATCTTATCCCACATAACTCCACAAAACCACCTAGTGTCCCAAGCAACACATCATCTGAACTGTCCTTCAGGGCTATGCTTTCTTTTCTCAGTAATACATATTGGCTGCATTGTGACACATTTATTAGAATTATACTTGTCCTTTAGAAGGAAAACAAGGTAGTGAACAGAAAAAACATCTTTGAAATTATTGTGAATCATCAACTTCTGTGATACTTGATGAGCACTAATTAGAGTAAGTTAATTTAGTAGAGGTGTCATGCCCACATTTTGATCAATTTATTTCTTCTACTTACCATTTATTGGAGTGTTGCTATTTTCAACCATCTCAGAATAATTAATAAATAAAATAACTATGACTCCAGATTGATTTACAATAGTTTCATCACAATGGGAAAGCCATTGGGTAAATAATCATGCATTGAGGCTTTACAATTTTTACTCTTCCATCATAGCTTTTATAATAATTGTATTGGTTTGAAAAACTGCTCACTGTTAACTAATAGAATATTATTTAACTTTGTAAGAATTTGTCTTTTCTTTAGTAATATATTGTTTCAAAGATATAAATTCCTCATTTGATGTAGTGAGAGGTATTTATCTAGTCCAATATATTCAAAGTTTTGGATAAAGAAGGGTTGGCTGGTATCAATTCTTTGTGTTTATATAAATACTTAAGCAGTTAAAATCATAGTTGCTTGATCTAAGGTGAGCTTTAAATATGCATTTTCCCTCAAATTAGCCTGTATAATCCTAATAACAGACTTTCCATTTCATTTTAAATTTTAAAAGCTAGCAGAGATTACCTATTTGTTGAGCAATGGCAATATATTTTATAGAATATTTTTAAATTTGATTTGCATGTTTCTTATTCTCATGATTAGGCCCATGGGTTTGGTAGGAGTAGGACCATCAAAGAATGCTTTATCACGTTATTTTGATATTCTTTCCCTCATATTCAACAATTTATAAATCCAAGGATTAAAGCTACAAGAACTTGACTATTAGTCAGGAGAAGGGGATCTGACTCATAAGTCCAGTCATGCGTAGAGACATGACATTCTGAACTATATCAGAAAATCATTAGTAGAAAACCCTCGAAACCTTTTATCATTGATATCCAGTCCAAGACGTTTTCATAACAAGGATATCCTACTCTAAGGTTGTCATAAGGATGGAGATAAATTGGAGAGGAAATATATAAGCCTGCCAGAAGACAGTGTTTATACCTAGTCAGTCTATGCTTTCCATGTGACCCATACCACCAAAGCCATCTGGAAAAAGTCCCTTACTCTCTATAATACCATGATTAAACATGTCCCTGAGGTTTGGGCATGTAAGAATTCATTTGATTTTCAACCCAGGTGCCATTCTGCATTGCAACGATAGTCAAAAGACCATTCTGACATCTCTTAGGGGAACAACCACGTGGGTTAAGCAGAGAGCTCAGCTTCAACTCCATGTTGCTCTAGCTTCAAATTTCACTTTCAAACCCAAAGTATATCACTCAGGAAATGAAAATAATTTTAGATAAGGGCTTTGTAACCACTCCATTTCTATAGTTCTGAAGCCCACAAAACAGGTTATTACTCCCTGGATCCTCCAATGAAAGAATCATAACAACTTTCAATCAATTCACATATAGGCAGTCAAAGTCCTCAAAATTCTAAAGCATCTCTTACAATGCACAGAAATTCCTGGCTTTAGGGTTCATTTCTTTTTTTTCACTATTTATTTAATAACCATATGATTAGAAGCATTTCATTAAAGCTTTAACATATTCAATAACAATTTCCAGAGCAAACATGAATCTCTTTCAAAAGTGGGTATAATTTTTTATGTTCACAGTTGAATTAATACAGTTATACAATATTGAACTCAGTATAAACCCTATAAGACATAAAATTAAATGAAGTTTTAACCTTTAAAAAAGATCTCCATTTCATTTTTAAAAATACTGTTTCTTGCAGAAAAACTCATTTTTAATGCTACTAACACTAAGATGCTTGCACATGCAGTTCTGATCTATATGTATCTGATTATTACTAGTCACAGTCAGCTACACTTGGATCCTTGGCACCTGAGTATGGATATAAAGTCATCAGGTAGATTTCAATGGTAATGTTTTTCACCTCTACTAATTAACATGAAGCCAATTTTTATGTTTCTTCCACAAATATAACTCATTTTTTTACTTGTTGATTTTCTTTGTGTGTATATCATACAGAACATCCCAAACAATCTTATTCATCTATATACTTACTTCCCAAATGGCACCCTCCCACAGAATCCCTGCCCACCCGGAGCCCATATACTCTGTCAACCCTGTTACTGTCCACTGTGTTGTTGGTGCCCCCTCCCGCCATTCCCCAGTGCTTGTCCATCTACTAAATCTAATCAGCCTATCTAGAGATCCTTGTTTTAGGAAGACCAGCTCTTCCTCAATCCACTGAATCTAGTCAGCCTATCTAGAGTTCCTTGTTTTAGGAAGATCAGCTCTTCCTCATCTAGCAGCAATCACTTGTCAATATTCCTTTAGTTAAGATTTGGGTCTGCTGTTCATTTTCCCAGTTCTATGCTTGGTTACTGTCTGGGAGTCTCTTGGGCCACACTGACCAACAACTCCAAAGAAGGTATCTCCTGTCTGGCATTGTTTCTTGTTATGTAGCCTTTAGCTATACATATGGGCTGTTAAAAAATTATGTTGAACCCTTTACTCTTTGGTTATAATTTCCTTTTGGGTGTTTAAGGCCATACAGTTGGCCCAGATAAACCAATTTATTTTTACTCTTAAGGCCATTTAAGGATCTGTTCCCCAGGGGTCACATGGGCTTGGGAGGAGCCCCTGGATCCTTTCTCTTACCAGTTCCATCTATGTCAAAGGTGCTGCGTGACCATGGTTGGCTTAGCTTGGAAGCATGGAGGAAATGTTTCCTCTGTGTTGACCCTCCTCTTTGTAGACTGGACACTGGTTCAAGTCCATTTGATGGGGTCTCCATGGCCTCCTTCATCAAGAGGACAGGTGACTCACCGTGTTTACAGGACATTTTGAGAGATGCTCATAGTCCCTTGGAACTTAGGTGACCTAGGAGGGCAAGGAGCAAAAACTGTCCTTTAAGTCCCTCTGACCAAATTAGTATAGGCCTCAAAATTTGGCTGTTAAACATCCAAAAAGTTAGTTCCATCAGTCTTGTACTTTTAATTACCATCTGTCATGTAGATAAAGCTTGGGAAATGACCAAATGTTCTCAAATAAAACTTGCCTAGATATATATTATATTCCTCAAGATAATTGTATGTTTAATACCTCCATTTCTCCCTTAATAATACCCTTCTTTTATGGTCCCATCTCTCCTGAGCTCCTTCTTTCCCTTTATCCCCTAGGATGAATACCCTTCCCTCCCCATTCCCCTTTAAACAACCACATTTTTATCCATATCACCATTATTAACACCTGTTTCCTACTGTTCTTCTCTTTCACATTCTTTCTTTTCCTCTATCTTCCTGATTCTTTTTCTTTACCCTGGTTCCTGTAGTTATGTCTGGGTACACACCCACTTATCAGGAGTTGGTGCTAGGATCTACATGTGAGGGAGAACATACATCATTTTTTTTTGAGTCTGTCTTACTTCACTTAGTATAACAGTTTATAGTTCCATCCATTTACCTGCAAATTTCATGATTTCATCTTTATTTACTGATGAGTAAAACACCATTCTATAAATGAACCATATTTTCATTATCCACTCGTCAGTGAGGGACACTTAGGTTGCTTCCATCTCTTAGCTATTGTGAGAAGAAGAGCAACAAACATGGATGTATAAGTGTCTCTGCAATAGGATAAGTTCATTGGGTGTATGCCCAGGAGTGGTATAACAGGGTCGAATGGTAGGTTCATTTGTAGTTTTTTGAGTTTGCCACACTGATTTCCTTAGGGGTTGTACATGTTTGCAGCCCCACTGCAGTGGATGAGTGTTCCCCTTTCCCCACATCCTCCCAACATTTGGTATCATTTGTTCTCTTGATCTTAGTCAGTCTGATTTGGTAAGATGAAATCTTGAAGTGGTTTTAAATTGCATTTCTGTGATTACTAGTGATGTTGAACACCTCTTAAGATGCTTCTTGGCTAACTTTATATCTTCTTTTGAGAACTCTGTTCAGTGCCTTAGCCCATCTTTTAAATGGGTTACTTCTTGTCTTGATCCTTTGTTTTTGGAGTTCCTTATATATTCTGGATGTTAAACCTCTGTCAGATGTGTCGCTGGTGAAGATTTTCTCCCAGTCTGTGGGTTTTCTCTTCACTTCCTTGGTTGCTTCTTTTGATATACAGAAGCTCTTTATTTGGATGTGGTTCCATTTGTTGATTCTTGACCTTGTTTCCTGAGCAAATGATGTCTGGTTTAGAAAACTCTTTCCTATATCTATATATTGTAGGTTATTGAAAATGTTTTCTTCTAACAATTTCAGAGTTTCAGGCTTCACATTGAGGTCTTTGATCCATTTGGAGTTGACTTTTGTGCAAGTGAAAGGTAGTGGTTTAGTTTCATTCTTCTACAGGTGGAGATCCAGTTTGGCCAACACCATTTGCTGAACACGCTGTCTTTCCTCCAGCGAATGTTCTTGGTCCCTTTGTAAAATATCAGGTGGCTGAAATTGCATGTACTCATATTTGGTCTTCAATTTTGGTCCATTGATCTGTGGGTCTTTTTTTGGGCCAGTACTATGTTGTTTTCATGACTATAGCTCTGTAATAGTTTAAAATCTGGTATCCCCCCAGCATTGCTCTTAGTGCTCAGGGTTGCTTTGGCTACCTGAGGTCTTTCGTGCTTCCAAATGACTCTTAGGATGGTTTTTTACAATTCTTTAAAAAATGTAATGGGGATTTTGATAGGCATTGCATTTAATCTATAAATGAATTTTGGTAGAATGATCATTTTCACAATATTAATTCTTTCAATCCATGAGCATGGGAGGGTCTTCCATCTTCTGGTGTCTAACTCAATCTCTTTTTTAAAGAGTTCAAATTTTCATTGTAGAGCTCTTTAATGTGTTTGGTCAGGTTTATTCTGTCCTTCTTTCTTTCTTTCTTTCTTTCTTTCTTTCTTTCTTTCTTTCTT
>NW_008353359.1:32833-46895 GCF_000622305.1 Nannospalax galili
ATTAATTTTGTAACATGCCACTTTAATGAACATTTTAATAATTTCTAAAAATTTTCTGGTGGAATATTTGGTATCTCTTAGACATAATATATCATTTGCAAAAAGGGATAATTTGATCTTTTTTTCCCAATTATTACTCCTTTAATTTCCTTCTCTTGTCTTATTGCTCTTTCAAGAGTTTCAAGCACTATGTTAAGGAGGAGTGGAGATCCTGGACAGCTTTGTGTGGTTCCTGATTTCAACAGGAATGCTTCCAGTTTTTCTCCATTTAGAATAATGTTGGCTGTGGGTTTTTTGCATATGGCTTTAACTGTTTTGAGGTATGTTCCCTCCAGTCCAATTCCCTCTTGGACTTTGAACATAAATGCATGTTGAATTTTGTCAAGGGCCTTCTCTGCATCTATTGAGATGACCATGTGATTCTTATCTTTAAGCCCATTCTTATGATTTATAATGTTTATTGACTTGAGTATATTGATCCCTCCCTGCATCTCTGAAATAAAGCCAACTTGATCATGGTGGATGATCTTTTTGATATGTGTCTTTATGTGGTTTGCAAGTATTTTGTTGAGAATTTTTGCATCTATGTTCATTTTGTTTTCGGTTGTATCTTTACATGGCTTTAGTATTAGAACGATGCTGGCTTCATAGAAGGAATTTGCCAGTTCTCCCTCCATTTCTGTCTTTTGAATGAGTTAAGTAGTATTGGATGTAGACTTCTGCTGTAAATCCATCTGGTCCTGGGCTTTTTTTAGTAGGGAGGTTTTGTATTACTGTTTCAAATTCCTTTTGTGTTACAGGCCTGGTTAAGCTGTTAATCTATTCTTTGTTAAGTTTTGGTGGTTCCCATGCTTTTAGATACCTGTCCATTTCTTTTGGGTTTTCAAATTTCATAGCACATAGGTTTTGAAAGCATTCCCTGATAATGCTCTGAATGTTTTTGGTGTATGTTGTGATGTTTCCCCTATCATCTTTGATGCTGTTGATTTGGAGGTGTTCTTTCTTTCTTTTGGTTAACTGGGATAGCAGTCTTTCGATCTTGTTTATCTTTTCAAAGAACCAGCTCTTGGATTCTTTGATTCTTTGTATTGTTTTCTTTGTTTCTATTTCATTAATTTCTGCTCTGATTTTTATTATTTCTTCTTGTCTGCTGGGTTTAGGTTTCATTTGTTGCTGCTTTTCAAGTGTCTTGAGTTTCAATGTTAAGCCATTTATTTGTGTTCTTCCTGATTTTTTAATGTAGGCACTTGGAGCTATAAACTTTCCTCTAAGGACTGCTTTCTATGTGTCCCAGAGTTTGTGTTGTAGTGTATTGTCCTTTTCATTTAATTCCAGGAATACTTTTCTTTCTTTCTTAATTTCTCCTTTGATCCATTCATCATTCAAGAGAGCATTATTTAATCTCCATGTGTTCATGTAGTTACAAGGGGTTCTTCCACTGTTGATTTTAAACTTTATTGCATTGTGGTCTGATAGAGTTCATGGAATTATCTCCATATTTTTGTATTTGTTCATGTTTGTTTTGTGCCCCAGTATATATTCGATTTTGGAGAAATTTCCTTGGAGCAATGAATAGAAAGTATATTCTTTAGTGCCTGGGTGGAATATTCGGTAGATGTCTATTAGGTCCATTTGATATATGGTCTTGTTTAATTCAGATGTTTCTCTGTTAATTCTCTGTCTTGTTGACCTATCTAATGGAAACAATTGGGTATTAAAGTCCCCTACTATTAATGAATTGGCATTAATCTGGGTCTTAAAGTCCTGTAGTACTTTTTAATGAAATTGGGTGACTATATGTTCATGGTTGTAATATCTTTTTGGTTTATTGTTCCTTTGACCAGAATCAAGTGGTCCTCTTTATCTCTTCTGATTATCTTAGTTTAAAGTCTATTTTACCAGATCCAGATATAAGAATTGCAATACCTGCTTTTTTCTTAGTACCAATTTCTTGGTATATTTTTTTCCATCCTTTCACCTAAAGTAGTACCTTCTGTTGAAAGTGAGATGATTGTCTTGCAAACAAAAGATGGGTTTTGTTTCTTAATCCATTCAACTAGTCTATGTCTTTTGACTAGGGAGTTCAGTTCATTTACATTTAAAGTTATTAATGAAAGATGTGTATTGAATCCTGTCATTTTTATTTATATTCACATTCTTGTTATAGCTTTGCATTTTCACAGTTATTCCTTCATTGAACTTCTTTCCATAACCCCTTGGGTACAGTCATTGCTTTCTTCAGCTCTTTTTATTGCTTCAAGAACTCTGTGAAAGGCCGCTTTTGTAGACATGAATTCTTTCAGCGTATTTATGTCATGGAAGATTTTTCTTTCCCCTTTGACTATAATGGACATTTTGGCTAGATATAGTAATCTGGGTTGGCATTTGTGGTCATTTAAAACTGGGAATACTTTGGTCCAGGCTCTTCTGTCTTTCATAGTTTGCACTGAAAAGGCAGCTGTAATCCTGATGGGTTTTCCTTTATATGTGACTTGCTTTTCTTTTCTTTTGCAGCTTTCAGTATTGTCTCTTTGTTCTGAACATTTAGTGTTTTTACTATGATGTGCTGTGAAGAGTTTCTTTTCTGGTTCTGTCTATTTGGTGTTCTATATTCTTCTCATATTTGTATGGGCATGTCTTTCTTTAATTTTGGGAAATTTTCTTCTACAATCCTGTTGAAGATTTGGTCCATACCATTATCTTGAGATTCTTCTCCTTCCTGTATGCCTGTGATTCATAAGTTTGGTCTTTTTATGGTGTCACAAAATTTCTGCATATTCCATTCTTATGTTTTATTAAATTTTTCATAATCTTTGCTTGAGTGATCCAAGTCATCCATTTATATTCCAGTCTTGATATTCTTTTTTCCATTTCATTCATCCTATTGGTGAGGCTTTCTCCTGTAGTTTCTGATTGGCTTACTGAGTGTTTCACTTCCTTCTTCATTTCAACCTGAGTATTCTTCAATATTTCTAACTCTTCTGAATTCATTCAGAAGTTTATCTCTATCTTCTTTCAGTTCTTTGACTTCTTTGTTTATGTGTTCTTTAAATTATATGTTCACTGAATTCTCTTATCATGTTTATAATTGTTCTTTTGAGTTCCATATCCTGTGTTATCTCTAGGGGGTTCTCATTGTACTCCTCTAGAGAACTTTAATATTTGGTGGGGATATATCATTTTGGTTTTTCATGTTATTATTTTTTCTCTATGACTTTGATATGTGGATTTCTTTTGCAGCTTTACTTTGTTGAGTTTAGGTCTGCTTCTCCTTGTAAACTTTATGTGCCTTTGTGGTTTACTTGTTGGGCATGAAAAGCTGGTTGGTGTAGGCTTCAGGTCTTCTTTTTTGAGTTTATATTGGAGTGGCCCAATTGCTTTCCTCTTCAGGAGTTCCCACAGAAGCTGAAGTCAGATGTGGATCAGATGCTCTCAGGCTTTCACATAAGGTCTGGATCCCTCCAGGAAAGATGCTGCCCTCAGGAATTTGGGGCCCAGGCTGGCCTGGGATCAAGGTCCAGGAAAGATGCTGGTCCCAGGAAGCTGGTGGCTGCACCACCCAGGGATGCAAAGGGAGGTGAGGGCAGAAAGAAACTCCAAGGGCTCCTGGGGCCTACTGGGAGGAACAGGGTTGGTCTGGATGCAAACGATCAGGAAGTAGTGGGGATTCTGGGCCAAGAGGTCAGTCCAAAGGTCTTGGGTGCCAATCAAGAAATGGGCCAGTACCCAGGCTAGGAGGAGAGATGGGGTGGGGAAGCTGTGAAGGTGAATGAGACTTGAGGAGTCAAGGTGCTGCAGACACCACAGGACCCACCCAGAAAAGATGCTGACACCAGGAAGCCGGCAGCTGTACAGCCCAGGGAAGCAAAGGGAGGTGGGGGTGGCTAGGATTCATTTCTAATGATTAACATCTCCATTATTAGGCCAACCCTGAAGTATCCCTTGTGTCAGTGCCTCACCCATCCCTGGATAATATCAGCAAGTAGGTATGACATGTAAAGGAGGGAGCTATTTAGTAGATATAGTAGGTATGCTCACTGAGTGGTCAGCATTTCCCAGTAAACCAGAAAACATCAGAGTTAAACACTGTTCTCAGAACACATCATGCCTTAGTTGAGATGCCCTTCATTCTGTTACAAAAATACAATAATTTCCAAAGTCTATAAGGAATGAATGTAACTCTCAAAATCAAGTATTATTTCCATTCCATTTCACACCTTCACTCTTCTGGAAAGGTTAAAGGGGCTAATTTCACCCATAAGGTATATCTTGCAAAGTTCAGCTTTGAAACTCAACATTTTTGCCACACACTTCCATCAACTGCACTTTTTAGATCCCCCTATTCCCAGCTCAGCTACTTTGAATCTTTTAGGGTGGACCCTTCTTCCAGGAACACCACACACTAGGTCCAGAGGCTTATTCACTGTCTCAGTATGTTATTTGTCACTGACACATGATCAAGGATGTCACTAACATCCCCGAGCCTGACTTCCCCAGTTTGGGACTTTCCCCTTCCAGATGGATTTTGTCTAACTTAAAACCCTTCTACAGGATAAGAGACCACCTAAAGCTTTGGCAACAGACCTTATTAAATGCCAATCACCTCTCCAACTATTCTCATAACTAGGCTTATCACCATGAGTTTACTTCTCCAGAGTTAAGACTGCATCACCCCTAAAAGGTTAAATGATTTACCTCTATGAGTTTTTTGGAGGTCATGATCTTTTCCATGAAGACCTAGATGAAATCTACTCTCAGAAACCTCTAGACCATACCAAATAACCAAGATTCTTTCTCTCACCTTCTGAGTTATATACTGTGATTTTATAATCTTTCTCTTGTTATTTCTTTGACATTTCATAAAATCAAATGGAGTCAGAGATTCATCTCAGACTTTTCCCTTCAGAGACGCTTCTTAGTCTCCTCCAAGATCAAGATCATTACTTCAAGTATGTGACCCCTCTCTTTACTCCTTTCCTCCAACATCACCAGTTCCTAAACTGGGCATTGAGTTTCATGTCACTTTCACAATGATTTTTACGGAACTTTTGAACATGCTACTAAAAACTCAGAACCAGTTACAGAGATTTTACAGAGTATGCTCCCAAGGCAAAGAAAACCAGCTGATTTCATCAACTGAAAAAGAGATCATACCAAATTCCTAGCAAACTTGAAAGTAAGCACACAGTCCAGGAACTGGAGTCATGGGTAGTTGTTAACTGCTATGTGGGTTCTGAACCCAGTTCAGTTATATATGCCAACAAAATGCCTCAGCAGGTGCAGGTTCTTGCTATACAAGCCTGTTGACCTAAGTACATCCCTAAAACCGACCTTAAAAAGGAAGAAAACTGGCTCTACAAACTTGTCCTCTGACCTCCATACGTGTGCTGTGGCATGCACAAACTCACATATATTATACACATACACAATAATAGTAAATAAAATTATTTTTAAAAGAAATTATTTTAAATTTTACAGTAATCAAATAAAATTTCATTAAGTAGAACTTCAACATGAGGGCTGGAGAGATGACTCAGTGGTTAAGAACACTGGTTGTTCTTGCAGAAGACCAGGGTTTGAATCCCAGCACCCACACGGCAGCTAACAACTGTCCATAACTCCAGTTCCAGGGGATCTGACAGCCTCTTCTGTCCTCCACAGGCATTGCACAACACAGGTGCACTTACTTACCTACATGCAGACAATACACGCATACACATAAAATAAAAATAATAAAATATTTAAAAAAGTTCAACATGAGTTTTATGTAAGACCAAATCAAATTACATGCCATTATCAGCTTCACCTGAATAAAGATCATGCCCAGAATCAAGCTTTTATAACAATGCATCAGAAAAAAGATTTTCTCCTTGCATTTCAATGTACCCTGTTGTTTTTAACTTTTTTATACTTTATATGATGCTTAGACATTTTGAATGTTACTTTTACCACTCCTGCCTCTCTCACTGACAGAAAGGCACCTCCAGAAATCATGTGCCCTCATATACCTTTTATTAAAATGTACTAGGGGCTATAATTTTAAACCGAGATTCAGAACTAAAGCCCCCAAACCATTCAAGTCTGGATGGAGTCACTTATCCTATGTTCAGTCAGTATGAGCTAGCATAAGAAAGTTCTCCTTTCATCTCTGTAAGAAAAGATATTGGAGGTAGCCACATGCTAACTAAAGTGCCTTATGCAATATGATACTTTGGCACTGTGCAAGCAACCATTAACACAAACAAACAAAAAGTTTATTAGATTAATTTGATTTTCTGCAATGAATATTTTCTAATTTCTAATAATCTGAATTATGGTTATAGTTATTGCATTGCTTATGTTTTGCAGTACGAAGGTTGCTTAACAGCAATTCCTAGAATTGTAAATTTACTGAGTAAAAATCTAATGGACGAATGTGGTACATATAAAATTGATATAAATGTGGCAATTTGAGGTAATTTTTTTATTTTTCAAAAAATATATTTAAGAGTCCCAAAACAGCTACATTTGTCTTTTCCAGCTCCTCTTAGTGTGCTCTTACATCTGTGATCTGTGCCTAATCTTCCTACATGTAAAAATACTAAGCTGTAGAAATTCATGTCATAGTTCTATTTATTTGTACTCATAATGACTACATGAAGGTTAACCCACTTCAATAAAATTGGGCAATTAAAAATAGCTATAGATATAGAAGGAAACATAATTGATTGAGTTATAATTGCATCTTTACTTGGTTAAAGTACCTGCTTCCCTCATCCGCTGCTTTTGTTTCTTTAGTCCATCTGGTGTTCTTGACTATTTTAACTTCAGTATAATACTCCTATTATGTCACATGTATGTATTATTTTAAGTATAGAGGTTAAAAAGAAAAAGAGGAAAATAGTCATACATGGATCATTAGCCATTGCTAATAGATTTTATATGACCCAGGAATATCTTCCTTAATGACTTGATAACTATTCCTCTCTCCCAAAGAATTATTTTCTGCATGCTCTGCCTCATGTTTGTCACATTTTAAGATCGAGCTTTTCTAGCAATTGGAGTGAACATGAAACAATATGTAGTCTCAACAAGCACACAGTGAGATGCTTGGTCAACAGGGAGAACTGTTAATTAAAGTTCACAGAGAAGAAGAGACATGTACATCGAACATTCTACAGGCTGACGGACTGACTAGAACTTCAGTGATTGTATAAAGTTTGAATGTTGCAGATCCAGACAAATCACCTTTGACTGTCTTAATCCTTTGACAAGCCATTTATTGCTCACCTTTATGTGTGGGCCAGTGTCTTCATAAATACTATGTAAACTTTCAAATGTGTGAAGAGAGCCCTGGCTTCCAATATCCTCAAATCTAAGAATGTTATCTATTATCATCTGAGGCCTATAGCAGATGTTTCCCTACTTTGCTAAACATGCAGGACTGAAGAACCCACTAAGGTATTTGAAATGTGTGTTCACTGATGACTTTCTTTGTTATGTTGCTATGTAACTTACTGAAATTTTTACCTCTTTGGAACATGGATCTTGGAGTAACCAAAACTTGTGATCCTGGGCCATAGTCACTCAGATTTGGCTCCAGAATAACTGATCTTTGACTCCCTTTGAAGTGAGAGCTGCTTTGTGTTTTAATCCCAACACTTGTCACTTTTATTTACTACTTATTTTTCTATTTTTTAACTTTCTGAATGTTTTTATTTTATTTTATAATTTTTTAAGTTTTCATACAAAATGATGTTTTTATTATGACATTTTCAAACATATATGTCATTGCATCTTACGCTGCCAAAAATTTTTAAAATTTAATGTTTGTGAGTTTTACACGATGTATTTTGATGATATTTAGATCCCTTCCCCTATATGCATCTCCCCTTACTTCCCTCTGTCCAATTTAATATACTCTATAATACATATGTGTGTATATATACATGTGTATATATATGTCATATAAAGGTTTTTGTTCTACTTTGTGCTCCCAAATGTCCTTCAGTGTGGGTTCATCTACTGGATCCTGATTAATCTACCAAGAGTCACATTCTTGAAAGAGACTGCCTCTTTCCCTCCCAGCAGCCATCTGTTGCCAAAACTTCTCAGGTAGAACTAGTTAAGGTTTCTTACCCACTTCCCCTCCTCTATGCCTGGATTCTGTCTGGTTTCAGCCTGCATGGGACTTGTGCATGCTGTCACCATTGCTGTGAGTTCATATGAGCAACTGACTAAATTTCTAGCAATGTTAATTTTCCTTGAGGTCATTCACTACCTCAGGCTCTTACAGTCTTTCTGCCCCCTCTTCCACAATGATCCCAGAACCTTGGGAGGTAGAAGTTTAATACTGGTGTCCTATTCAGGGATAAGCATTCTACAGACTCTTGTTCACTGCACATTGGCAAATTGTGGATTTCTGTGTTAATCACCAACTGCTGTATAAGGAAACTTCTCTGATGAGAGTTGAGAGATGCATCAATCGATGAGTCCTGTGAACTACAACTGGCCTGGAAAAATATGCCCAAGAGGGCAATAGTAACATGAATATTATGTAAGTAATGGTAGTAAGCAAACACTCTCTAATTGGATTTATGATCTACTTCATAGGAAGGAGACCATACCTGACATTGACATCATGCCTAGGAACCCAAAGCTAGACAGGTCACAGGACATAGGGAAGAACCTAATACTAGTTTTCTACTAAATAGTCATAGTTTTAAATAGTCTCTTAATGATTTTTATTTTATTTTTTAAATAAATAATTTACTGAGAATTTCATACATGCATATAAGGTGTTTTGATCAAATCCATGCCCACTCCCTCCCCTCCATCTCTTCCCATATCTCCCCATCACTTTTTTCTGATAAGTTCATGTACTCTTCTTTTATTTTTTAATGGAGCTTTTGGCTACTCTAACATTCTACCTTCTGAAGAGGTAACTCTAAAATCTTTTAAGGATTAGATAAAAGCTCCCAAATATTTTCAATATTTTTGGCCTTTGGAATGGAATACGTTGCTAAGGGGCCCAAAGACATTGTGAGTTTTAGCCAAGAAACTGGCTACTTTTCTTTGGGGTCTTTTTATCCTAACTGCCTAGCCAATTCCTACCTCCTATTCTTACCACACCATCCTCTGAAGAGGTTACCCAAATTGCCAATAGGGAATAGGGACGCTGACTGCTCTGTCTCCTTCTATGCTGTACAGGTATGCAGTTAAGGCAATTGGAGTACCCCTTCAGTGGGTTTATCTAGAAGATTCCCAAATTGCATAAGTCTTATCTCAAGGAAGAAAAGAAAGTCTTTGAATTGTGAATAGGAGACGTGAAGGAGATGTAGAGTAATTAGCATTACAAGTTCTAGATAAGGAACTAGAAAAAAGTCAGAACAAGGCAATTTTCAAATGTTCATATGAGAATTCACTGGAATTTCTTGGTATCCAGAATTAACATTTGTAAATTCTGGAGTCCTATCTATTCCACCAGAAAATTTGAAATTATCATTTTATTAAAAAGATTTTAGTTGGATTTGACTGAAACAAAATCCTTGAATTTTCAAGAAGAATGAAAATGGGAAAAAAAATAGATGGGCAACAATCTCTGAATCAAGTAAGAAAAGATTCTACTTTTTAAATTAGACAAGCCAAGAATTGATGCATGTGTGTACTGAGTTGTAAAATGAGAAAGTAAAGTGGCCCAACTACATAGTTAGCTATCTTAAAATTTTATTTATTATTTTATGTGTATGAAAGTATATATGCGTATCCATGTTGTGCAACACCCATGAAATCAGAAGAGGGAATAGGATTTCCTGGAACTGGAGTTACAGTGGTTGTTAGTCACCAAGTAGGTGCTGGAAATCAAACAAGTGTCCTCTGCAAGAGCAGCCAGAGCTCTTAATCACTGAGCCATCTCTCCCCAGCCCCAGGTCAGCTATTTTTTAAGAATTCTATGATGGATGGCGTTTTATGTTAGATACTCGTCATGATGGTTGATGCAAGCGTGGCTGTTATAGAAGAATGTTTTGGGTCAGAATGTTTGCTTCCTATTGGGGGATTCATTCCTAGAATGCTCTAGATTTCTCCTCTTGCATAACTTGGGAAGCTCAGTACCACTGATTGTATGATTTCCCAAGGGCAGAGTGACCAAACCTTAATGAGTAACTCTCTGTTGGGCTGTTGGAGATTCTTCCAACCCAGGACCAGGGTATGTTCTTAGATGTTCCCTCAATACCTATTTAACGCCAAAAGTCACCAAAAGTCACCGAAAGTGGGCCAGAAGATACTTTTCTGTTTTCTTTGTGGTCCAGGAGACAAATGCTAAACAATACTATTGGTGGTGAAGAGACAATGACACAGCTCCACACATCACGCTCAGTAGCCTGAAGACCTCCCTTAATCCTTCAGGGAATTCAAATTAGGCTGAACTCAGCATTTGTGGTTTCAATACAAAAATGGTATTTCAGAACTAGCCAATGTGAGGCAGATTGGAATGGTCCATTAAAGATAATTTCTTATACATTTGTGTGCTGGGGCTAGGAGAAAGAGAGACAGAAATCAAGACAAACCCAAGATAATGGATGTTGACTTCTCTGGTAGAGTGTCACAAAATGTGACACACTCAAGGTAATTATAGGCTGCTTGGGGAAGAGTCATAATACATTCTTTTAGTGGCTTTCAATGTACATTTCCAAAGACAAAGGAAAACTTTTTTCTTCTTTTCTCTCCTTTGATCAGTGAGACTGTATGGTAGCTCTAGAGGTGCCTCGAATGGAAATATATCTGATTAAGTAAAACCAGGAGCCATGAGACTGGGACAAGGGATTGGTGCATGTCCTTTCCAGATAAATGGTGTTTCTGGTGAGATTCCTAGAAAACTTCAGTTTATGGATGGGAAAGAATAAAAACCTTTTGTTAATTGTGCTGAAGTTTTTCTTCTCCCTGGTATGAGGCTTCAGTTAGATTCCAGAAAGAGGGTTTCTCTCTTGCTTCGTTCCTGTCCCCAGAAATTCCCGTCTTTCTTGATTGCCTCAGTCCTATTGCTACAACCATCAAAATTTCAGCCTCCATAAGTCAATTTTCAAACACTGAGAATAATGCACAAAGGACACACAAAACATTCGCATTAACTCGGAGTGCACACTGAGATCATAGGAACTAGTGAGCAGGGATTCTCCCCAGAGGTCACCTAAAGGGCATAGGCCACTCTTTTTCCTAGCACATAAATTATAATCATGACATCACAAAGATCTACTTAAATTAAAATTTAAGCAGACAAGTTTCTAAAATTTTTAATTTTCATCCCCTAGCAAAGGCAACAGTCAGCTGGCTACTGTTATCAAGTTGGTATTGCATATGATTCAAGCGCTCTCAAATTGCCTTCACACCTCAAACACAGACATAGAGAGTAAACTAATATCCAAGACCTAATGTCATACCAGGGTACACAGAAAAGCAAACAAACTGAGCTTTTTACCTCTCAAAAATCAGAAGACCACTGTCATACAAAGACAAGATCATTCAAAAACTCGCTAGACTGAACCTTCAAAATAACAAGCATTTCAAATGGACTTTTACAAATTTGTGCCAAGGACACAAGGCAAAACAAAGTCCAAGTCGTGAAAGCTTACCAGGAACTCTCCAAATTATAATGCTGAAAGGCTAGACTGCTGTTTACAAACAGCTTTGTAAAAACCCAAGATGTCCTTTTCTTTTGCCAATTCATCAATATATTTTTATACACAACCATCACCCATGGGTCATACGAACCACATAAATCTCCCAGAGACAGAATTTTTCTGTATTCCCACCACAGAGGTCTCTCAGCCACAGATTTGCACCCTGGTTGGCTTTGCCAAAGCTGTAACAGAAGGCACTTAGATTCACAAATCTGCCTCTTCTGAAAAGAAATTGGGAGAAAACTTGGGAAAGGAAATATAACAATTTAATAGTAAGGATGAAGTGAAGGAAAGGGATGTGCACATGCTAACTTGTCTGTACTGTGTGCAGTCGTTCCGTGAGACTCAGTCTTCCTACAGTTATACCCTTCCTAGCATTGTATTGAGCATCCAATGTTTTAGCAGTTTGCAAGGATGATACAGATGTCTCTATGAGACTCAGTCTTCCTACAGTTATACCCTTCCTAGCATTGGCACCAGGACTTCAGCATGAGACTCTGGAGGCAGTTTGAAGTATTGAGCATCCAATGTTTTAGCAGTTTGCAAGGATGATACAGATGTCTCTGTTTAGAAAATCTCCTCTCTTTATAGTGAAGGGAATGGATTTCTGAGCCCAGGTTCTTGCCTTAAAAGCTCAGATAACATATTTAGAGATTCTATAATCATTGAATCATTGGTTTCCATTTTGTTTATAATATACATGCAACCAAAAGTTTATAGGATATATGTAATATAACACTACATATCCATTTGTCACGGGTATTATACAATACAATACTGAAGCAAGATAGAGGAGGGAAATTTAGGGTGAATGAAAAGAGAGAAGGATGACTCACACTCTGGAGTCCAGCTAGAGCCTTGTACTGGCAGAGAAGAAAAATTCCATCAAAATTAGCAACTGCTTAAGGTCTTTCCCCTTGCCAGATTTAAGCCTCACATTTTCTAGGACTCTCACCAGAAACTCAAATTACAGGAAATAGATGTGCTAACTCCTTGTGCAATTCTAATGACTTCTAGTTTCTCTTGGTCTGACTATAATTCTGGGCGAGGCATCTCTGGTACCACTTATGCAAAAAGAGAAGACAGGAAATATTGTTTTTTAGCATCTCTTTGAAGTGTAACTTGAGAGCCACTAAGTCACTGAATTGCAACTCTCTCCTCCTGAGCAGGTGCCCACACTTGGCTGTCTAGCTTGCTGAGCTCTTCCTTCAGGAATCCGTTACTCATCCTCTACCATTCTACACTCAGGTTTGTCTTGCTTTCTTCTGAGTGCCTCTCTTTCTCTTAACCCTGCGATATAAGCCCACACCCACAAATCCTTATTAAAATTTCCAGCTCTGCTTCACTAACAAGCGAGTCTGGAAATTCCTTTCAGTGTTGAAGCCATGAACCCCAGTTTCCCTGAGTTGAGGCCCCCAAAATTATAAATAGAAACTTTGTCTACTGAAGGTAGCTACTGTCATGTGGGAGTGTATCTCTCTCCCTTCACCCTGACAATACTATATCAACAGGTCTCTTACAGATGCAACATACTGAAAATATTATTAGAAAGCCAGTTCATTACTTCACTATTTAAAGATATATGTTTATACACACACATGATGCTTTGTATGATCAAAAGACCACAGATAGCTAAAGTAATCCTGAGCACAAAGGGCAATGCTGGGGAATTATCATACCAGATCTCAAACTATATTGTAAAGGTATAATCATAAAGAGCATTACATTGGAAAAGGAAACAGACATGTAGATCGATGGAACAAAATAGAAGAATCAAACCTGAGTGCACACAATTTCACCCACCAGACAAAGGTGCCAAGATTACATGCTGGAGGAAAGACAGCATCTTCAAGAAAGGGTGCTTGGAAAACTGGATGTCTATATATAGAAAATGCAAGTAGACCTGTATCTTTCACCCTGCACAAATATCAACTACAAATGATCAAAGACCTCAATGTGAAACCTGAATTGCTGAAACCATTAGAAGAAATCATAGGTAGTGCCCTACAAGATATAGGTGCACTTGGAAAATGGCTTTCTAAATTGGACTTCATTTGCTCAAGAATTAACATTAAAAAAATAGACAAATGGGACTCATTAAACTAAAAAGTTTCTGTACAAAAAAGGAAACAACCAACTGAGTGAAGAAGAAACTCACATAGTTGCAGAAAATCTTCATCAGCTATTCACGTGACATAGAATTAATATTCAGAATACAGACCCCAATCTTATCTAAAGGAACATTGACAACTGATTACCGCTAGATGAGGAACAGCTGACCTTCCTAAAACAAAGAGCTCTAGATAGGCTGACTAGATTCACCAGAAGGACAAGTAGTGGGGAATGGCTGGGGGTGCCGACAACACAGCAGACAGTAGCAGGGATATCAGAGTATAAGGGCTCTA
>NW_008353359.1:47087-47428 GCF_000622305.1 Nannospalax galili
AAACATTACCATTGAAATCTACCTGATAACTTTATATCCATTCTCAGGTACCAAGGATCCAAGTGTAACCAACTGTGACTAGCAATAATCAGATACATAGAGATTAAAAATACATGTGCAAACATCTAAGTGTTAGTAGCATTGAAAATGTAGGAAACAGCATATTTTAAAATGAAATGGAGATCTTCTTTAAAGGGTAAAAACTCATTTAATTTTATATTTTACAGGGTTTATGCTGAGTTCAATACTGTATAACTGTATTAATTCAACTATGAACCTAAAATTTACAGCCACTTTTGAAAGCGTTGTATCCTTGTTCTGGAGTGTGTTACTGAATACAT
>NW_008353359.1:47497-63454 GCF_000622305.1 Nannospalax galili
CATGAAAATTTATATCATGCTAATTAGTAGAGGTGATAAACATTACTACTGAAATCTACCTGATGACTTTATAGACAAACACAGGCACCAAGGAGCTCAGAAAGTCACCGACTATGACTAGTAATAATCAAATATATAGCGATTAGAAACACATGTGCAAACATCGTGTTAATTGCATTCAAAATGAGTTTTTCTGTATGAAACTGTGTATTTTAATAATGAAATGGAGAACTTTTTTAAAGGTTAAAACCTCATTTAATTTTATGTTTTATAGGGCTTATACTGAGTACAATATTGTGTAACTGTATTAATTCAACTGTAAACCTAAAAATTTACAGCCAATTTTGAAAGAGATGTGTCTTAGCTCTGGAAATTGTTATTGAATATGTCAATGCTGTTGTAATGAAATGCTTCTTCTAAGTATGTGGTTATTAAATAAATAACTGAAAAAAATCAAGAAAGTAAATGACTGACTTGAAAGGGGGCTATGGATCTAAACAGACAGCTCTCAAAGAAGAAATGAAAATGTCTAAGGAACACCTTAAAAGGTGTTCAAAATCCCTAGTAATTAGAGGAATGCAAATCAAAACAACTTCAAGATTTCTTCTAATCCCAGTTAGAATTGCTAAGATCAAGATAATAAATGATACCAAATGTTGGCAAGGATATGGAAAAATGGGAACCCTTGTTCATTGTTGATAGAATTGAAAACTGGTGCAGCCCATGTGGAAATCAGTGTGTAGGACAGAAATAAATATGTAAACTTAAGCAGCCAATAAATTCTTAAAAAGCTAACAAGGAGTGAGCACTAGTAGATGTGATGGAAAAATACTGGATAATTTTACAGTTGTTTTATTTGAAATGTAATTTTTTTACTCTTTTATTCTTTTTCATTGTCTTTTATCTTTTTATTGAGTTTTTGTGAATTTCATACAATATGTTTTAATCCTATTCAGGTGCCCTTTTATCTGGACCCCCTTTACTCTCCCTCTAAATTTTATCAATATATATTTTATGGAATTTTTGTGGATTTAATACAGAATATATTAATCATATTGTAGATGCTCATAAGCACCCCCTTCCCTAACTGCACCCTCTGTAGCCCCACACACACCAAATTTCATGCATTCTGTCATATATATTAAGGTCTCTCAAGTCAAGTTTTTGTATCCAGATATCCCTTGGTGTGAGCTGTCCTGTTGACATCTACTGGTATCTACTCAGTCTATCTGGAGTCTCTCTCTCTCCCTTAAAGGAGATAAACTTTCTATAACCCAGCAGCAATCATCTGCTTACAATTCTTTTGGTAAGGTTGGGGCCTCCTGCCTATTTCCCCAGTTCTATGCTGGATTTTTGTTTGAATGACTTTGTATGGGTCTTGTGCATGTTGTCACCATTCACCATTAGTTTAAGTTCATATGAGCAAGTTCTCAGAGATTTGGAAGCCACTGTTTCCTTATGATCATGTTCCAACACTGGCTCTTACAAACTTTTTACCCTCCCCTTTCGTAATGGTCCCTGGACACTGGGTGGGTGAATTTTAATATAGGAGTCCTATCCAGGGACCTGGCACTATGCAACCTCTTATTCCCTATACACTTTGTCCAGTTGTGGCCTTCTGTGTGCATCGCCCTCTGTTGCATGAGGAAGCATCACTGGTAAGAGTTTAGAGATACATTAGTATTCCCTCTACTCCCTGTTCCACTATGTTCCATAAGTCTTGGGTGTAGCAGTTCCCCTATAGATGTGTCACTTAAGGCTGGGTATCTCAAAGATACTTATTCTCTGTGTGTGACCATTTGTGGAACTCTGTAATAGTGTCTTGCTAACATAAAATATGCTCCTTTAGTAAAAGTGACAGCTCATGTTTGGACAAGTTGGTGGCCTTGTGGATCAGGTCTAACACTGTAGGAAAGATGAATGGTCTCCACCCAAGACTGTCGTAATGGGATTGAAGGTTAGGATCTGGCAGTAGGGTGGTAGGATACAGAACTTGACAAGATTATACCATGTTCTAGAATTTATAGAAGAGTTTGATGTTTACTAATACTCTGTTGTCTGAGATCAAGTGGAAGGCCATCAATTTAAGAGTTTCAAAGATCTCATAGGGTATGTAATCATGACACTGTATCCCAGGGCTAAAGTAGAGGTTTCCTGATCCAGATAGCCATACCTGCCAGTGATCTGAGGCAAAGGGATTAGCTCCATTAACAGAAGGTCTGACAAGGAGAGATAGTAAGTGGATGCTGGAAAGGACCAAATGTTTACATTAAAATTTCCAGTCCAGTGCTGAGCATGGCGGTTCATGCCTTTAATTCCAGCATGTGGGAGGCAGAAGCAGCTGGATCTCAGTGATACCGAGCCCAGTTTGATCTATGTAGAGTTCCAGCCTAACTGGGGCTACAGGGAGACTTTGTTTCAAAGAGCCCCCTCCAAAAAATTCCCAGTGTTTTCTATTTCACAACATACATTCAGAGAAATAGGTTTACTGAGATCAGGAGATTTGACAGCTGGGGAAGAGGAAAGTTTTAAGAGTTTCAGGGCTCATATCATTCCAGTGGTCCAATCTTACGGCTCTGGACTTAAGGTCTCAAGAGGAGTTTATCTATCAGGCTGAACTGAGGAATCCAGAGTTTTTCAAAACCTCACCCAAGAAGGTCTTTATAAGTTTTGTGATTAGAATCCTTGTATTTAGAATGAAATTTTATCATGACTGAAAAGACTAGTAAATTCCCAGAGAACTGGACCTTTTGAAGGGAAATTTGGGCCTTTGAATGAGAAACCTTATATTCATGCAAGGGTAGTTTTCTATGGGTCTATCTGACTTCTTTACTAATAAGACAAGGAAGTTTTTTGGATTTTTTTTGTGTGTGTGTGTGTGCTTTTGGGTTTAAAAGATATTGAGGCCCTTAAGGAAAGCTTTTAGAGTTCTAAAGGGAAATTGTGACTGTTACCAGCTGTTTCTGAGAATACAGGAATGGAGGTATCTCAGATTTTGGGAAAAAAAAATTGGAGATGTAAGGGACTATAACTGAGATTATAGGGAATGCCTTTGAGGCCCCAGACAATTCTAAGCCATTATGGGACATAGGACTATAGGTCTGGAATGCCATAAAAGACTCTGAATTCTCAAAAGGATGAAAATGGCTCTGAATTTTAGATGCAATGTCCTTGCTCAGGAGGAGAATGTGACAGCTAGGTAGGAACAGAAGGGAGTGAGTACAAAATTTCCCTATCACATAGGTTAAAGTCAGGGTACAAATCAGGCTGATTAAAGCCTAAATCAATAATAGTGTAGATGATCAGAAGTAGAAGACTGATCAAGGAGGAAAAATTCTCTCTTATATTGATAACACATACAATTTTGATCTCTGGTATATCTGAGGTTGCTAGATGTTCATACCCAGAGATAAAAAAATATGGATTCCAGGGCCCCATGAGTCACTGAAGGGAGAGATTCTGTTTCCTGATTGGTATCTTCCTAGCCCAGTAGCATAGTCAGGGACATTTTTCCTTGTCTCGGGTTTTTCCAAAGTGGCATGTACGTGGACTGAGGTTGGCCTTCACTCGTAAGGCAGAAGGTTGTTCTCACTTCAAGGAGCCTCTCGTTTGCAGATTGGACATGGAGCTGCTGACGCTAACAGCCAGGGAGCTTTGGGTCCTCCCTGTTGAAATGTCCTGACACTGATCCCAGGAAAGAGCCCTTCAGCCTAAGGGTTAGTGTGCTTCTCGCTCAGACTGAACTAGCTGGCCACTAGATGGAGCTTTAGGACTTCCTGAAATGGACAGAGACTAGGCAATTGCCACGTTACATTATTGAAGTTGCTGTTCATCTCATACCTTTCAACTTTGATCTTTATGGCTCTTGAGGTCTCCTCCCATTATTAAAGACTCTGGGACTATGTCTATGCTGTCATGGTGTCTCTGGTGTAGTTATTGAAGATTTGTCTAGTACCTGGAGAGGGTTTGCTTATAAAATGTACTACCAGTATGCCTCGGCCTTTGTGATTCTCAAGATCTGTGTAATGGATTAAGACTCGGTGCAGTGAGTACAATTGCATGTTATTTCAAGTAACCCAGATAGAAAGAGAACAGAATTGCTGGAAGCTCCCGCCACTCATTATAGTCAACAGGACTGGTGACAGTCATTTTTAGTCCCTTTAATAGACAGGTAATCATATAGTCCCAGTGAGTCCTTACCCTCATTTCCTACATCAGTGGCCTGATAAAGCCAAGATATGGGATTTCTCATGTGTACAGCAGCTGGTTATGATGATTTAGATGTCTTGCCAGGTTAGGGCAGAAGTAACAGTGAGACTTTTAACTCCTTAATGAAAGTAGAAGGATCCTGGCTAAAAAGCCCTGGTCAGGGTTATATAAGGGACAAGTCAGGCATGTAGTAGTATGTCCCTGTATGGTAGAAGGAGGCAGGATGGCTTCAGTAACTGCTCCTTGAAATCCATATATGATGTTCATGAGCCAGTGTGAGAGGGGAGAGGGTACCTAGTCAAGGAGCTGGTGGAGAAAGCTCTATATGTAGAGAGGAAGGATGAAAGGAAGGACAAGAAATTAAATTAGTGGAAAGTGTTCAGAATATAAACTGCATTCTACTCTATTTTTGGTCAGCCCCCATCTGCCCTGAGTTGGGTATAAACTAGGCCCAATCTAAGCAGACAATCCCAATCCTTGCTGCAATTTGTTGCTTCACTGTTGTGCATGACTCATTTTTGGCTAGTGAACATGGAGAGAATTTACAATAAAAGCTTAGGCAAATAAAGCTGTCTTTTTGCCTAAAAAATTATAAAACAACCTTATATTGCTTTGGATAGGGAAAGGTCATACTTAATTAACTTTTGTCATGGACAGGTTATCATTACATAATTTAGCAAAGGCTAAAGAGCTGTCCCTATTCTTCTCATTCAAAGTAATTAAAATAGTCATTATGAGCAAACAGGAAACTACAGAAGGCTTCGCCCTCCAGGGAATGCGGAGGTGCAATTTTCCCTAGCAACATGGAAACCAGGAGACTAGGCATTCGTCTGCTAGAGTCTGCATCATGAATGTCCAGGAAAACTTTCGTGTTCAAGGTTTGGTGCATGGGTGGTGCTACTGGGATTCGGTAGAAATGGTGAGATGTGAGGATGCATGCAGGCCCTTAGATTATAGGGATGTGCCCTCAGATAGAATTGTTAGATGATAACTCCTTCTTTTTCTTTTTTCTTCCTGGTCATTAAGGCAAAAGTTTCGCTTGTCATCTGCTCCCCGTTTTTCGAGCTGCTTCACTGAAGACTCAAAACAATAGTACTAAGTGATCATGGACAGGAACCTCTAAGACAAAACCAAAATATCTGTTTTCTCCTTTTAAGGTCCATAGGGAACTTACATCTTCCCTTTCTTTTTTTAAATTTTATTTATTATTTTTATGTTTATGCGTGTATTGCCTGCATGTAGGTAAGTGCACCATGTTGCACAATACCCATGGAGGACAGAAGAGGCTGTTGGATCCCCTGGAACTGGAGTTATTGACGTTGTTAGCTGCCATGTGGGTTCTGGGATTCAAACCCTGGTCTTCTGCAAGAACAACCAGCGTTCTTAACTGCTGAGCCATCTCTCCAGACCCACATTTTCCCTTTCAAACACTTTGTATTACAGATCATCGTTTGCATTCTGTTACACACATGCTTACAATGTTTCTATGTGCTCTACATAGTGAATTCCAGGGCTAGCCTGGGCTACAGGGAAACCCAGTCTCAAAACACAGCAAGAAAAGAACACTACATTTAAGATTAGAAATAGAAGGAGAAGCTGAGTGAGAAGCAAGCCTCTTTCACTTTATTGTCCTTATGATGAGGTTGTATTTTCTGGACACATTTTAAATTTCTCGTGAACTGCTCCTGCTGCAATAATGCACCTGTTCTAACAAGGACTCCTTTTTCTTAATGTGGTAGATAAAAATAAAAAAAAGTGTTAAGAAACATACAAACCATGCTGCCAAGTATTTTGGCTCTTTCAAATATTTTCTTATGCTTCTGGTTCATGTCACATGGTTTCTCCCTCTGGGAGATGCTGGCCTCACGAGATAGTGCCACCTGCTGAATTCTTGATCTTGGACTTTCTAGATTCATAATTTTTAAGAACACAGAGATATCCAGATAAGATAGTAAGTTGGAAGCTGTCTTTGTGCAAACCAGTGAAGAGAGAGTAAGAAAAAATAGACTTGTAGGTGGAGAGATGGCTCAGTGGTTAAAAGCACTTACTGGGCTTCCAGAGAACCCAGGTTCAGTTTCCAGCACCCACAAGGCAGCTAACAACCATCTGTAGCTTCAATTCTAGAGGACCCAAATATGGGTCCTCTTCTGACCTCCACAGTCATTATACAACATGGGTGTACTTATGTACATGTAGGCAAAACACTCATGAGGAAAATAATTTTTTAATTTAAAAATAATAAAAGAAAAATAGCCTTTATTGCAAGGAGAGAAGAAGAACAAAACCTTCAGAAATCAGTGACAGAAGTAAAATGATACAGGAAAAGAACAGAAACCAAGCAGTGTGATGCAGACAAGTAAGTTTAGCACAGTCTGAGCTGCACAGTTCACCAGAGAAGAGAAGGGAACTGAACCCAGCCTTGGCTGTGAAGTTCCCTGGTTGGGGAGGAGACTCCACTGACCCCCAAACCACATTCTACATGAGTTCTGCCACATTCAGCTTCGTGGTCATGGGTGAAGTATTATATGATTGTTATTGATTCTAAGAGTATATCTTTGCATTGGGAAGATGGATATGAGGCAGATCCCTATAGGGGCCCTTTCTCAAAAACCAAGATGGACGGTTCCTGAGGAACAAAGCTTGTGTTTGACTTCTGGCCATGCATATGCACACATGAACATGAACCCACACATGCATACACACACAGAAAAATAAACTACTTTGTGATTTCTTCTCACCCCAATTACAATGGCTACCATCAAGAAAATAAATGACAATAAATGAGGGTAAGGACGGGAAAGAAGAACCTTATTCATTACTGTTGGGAATATAAATTTGTAAATATAGAATGGAAATCAGTATAATGTTCCTCAAGAAACTAAACATTGAAAGGCCCTATGAACCATTATTACCACTGTTGGGGACATATCTAAAAGACTCTGTGTCAACATGTCATAGAGATATTTGCTTATCCATGCGTAGCTGCACTGTTTACAATAGTCAGAAAGTGGAACAAGCCAGGATGCCCATCAATAGCTGAGTGGATAAAGAAAATGTGCTACATATACACAATGGAATTTACTGGAATTATAAAAGAAAAATGAAACATGACATTTGCAGAAAAGTAGAGGCAACTGTGACTCACCATGTTAAAATCAGCCAGATTTGGAAAGACAAATACACATTTTCTCTCATATAGGGAAACTAATTTTAAATACCTGACTATAATGTATGTTTGTCACAAAGCTAGAGGCCTCAATTCAGTCCACAGTGTTCATTAATGGCATACATTTCCCTGGGGGTTTCATGTTGGAAGTAGCTGCTTACTTCAGTGACTAAGTGACCCGGCCACTTCTACTGACCTCCTTGGATATGGGTAACACTTTTCTGCTTTTTCACATATCTGATTATTTTTATATCATAATTTATTGTAAAGAGCCAATCACACTGTCTTTAAGAATTACTGAATTTCTAGGCAGCCAGTTACTGAATAAGTAATTAGTTTCTTGGGCGTTTAAGGGTGAAGCATCATTTTCAACTTTCTTAGATATTGTGGTAATCTTTATCGTTTGAGTTTCCTATTGAGTACCATAAACACATAACAAGGTCTTTCCACTCTGGAAACTGGAAATATATCATAACAAGCCGGAAGCTCTAATATCTTCCTTTTCACACAACTTCCAGTGCTTCAGTTCCATTTGGAGCAGCTGCTCTGTGTAGCAAGGACTCATGCCCTGTCTTCACAGCAAACCACCCTGCTTTCTCAGGAAATGCCCTCATGCCCAGGGATTGCAGAAGGACCACTGGTGGTCATTGGATTATCACATATGCCTCATATGCCACACTCATTATTTATTCCAAATCTAGGAAGTCAGCTATTCAAAGACCATGTAGGATGCAGACGCAAATTATAAATGTACCTGTTCTGACGCATCAGTTATATACATCTACTTTTTCCAGTATCTGAAAATAGTTGCTTTGTATTTTCAGTGAATAATTTATACTTGCGGAGAAAATCTAGTATAGTTTTTCCATCACTGAAGAGCATTTTATTAATATGTTTAGAGTAAAAATGAATCATGTTTATATTTTAACTTCTTTGTTAGATATTCAGAGAAATACATTCATATTTTATAGTTTATATTTTTAAGTATAATGATACATCGTGAGTATCTTGTCATAGTAGTATACAGAGATATATGCCTTTGCAGCCTATATTGTGTGACTATATCATATTTTATCATACCAGGAGAAAGACATGTGAGAGACATTTGAGTTATGTCAGATATTTAGCATGTAAAATAGTATTAAAAGAAATATCATCATACATAAATTTACTGACCTTTTGGCAGTTTGTGTTTGACTTAGAGCCCTAGAATGGGAAGTGCTGAGTCAGAGGATAAAGCATATACTCATTTTTAAAGATATTTTAAATTTGAATTCATAGGTATTACATAAACCATTTTACATTCTTACAAATAATACATACGAGTTAGACATATTTTGGAAAAGTTATTTATACTTCAAAAATAATAATGGAAACATAGATTAATTATAAAATACATATTGAATAAGGTGGGAAAATGCCAAGATTTTGTTTTTGACTTATTAGCAACAACAATAAACATACACAGCCATTTGCTTTGTTGAAATAAGATATCTTCAATTCATTAGTTCCAAAAAGAAAGCATGATACAGAAAGCTAATCCTTTCTGAGATCTATTTTTTAACTAGCTCAGGTAATTCCAGCTAAATGTTCATTTAAAAAAATACATTATTTATCACTTTAATTTTATGTGTAGGAGTGTATTGCCTGTATGTGTACACCGGTGTCGTGCAATGCCCATGCAGGTCAGAAGAGGGCGTCAGATCCCCTGGAACTGAAGTTACAAAAGGTTGTTAGCTGCCATGTGAGTGCTGGGAGTAGAACCCAGGTCCTCTGCAAGACCAGACATGCTCTTAACTGAGGAGCCATCTCCCAAGCCCCTAAATGTCGATTCTTAAATCAATATTTATAGCTGAGGTACAATCATCAAAATTTTGAGAAATATTTAAATCCTAAAATAGGCATGACTTTTAATGGAACACGGAAGTTAAGGAAAACTTCATCAAAATACCTGGCTCCTGCCTTGTACCTCAGGAATCTAATTTTCGCCATTGCCCACGAGTTATTAATGTCATGCATCTATGTATTCATATTCCTCATGATTAGGGAGTAGCTGTTTGCAAGTCTTTTCTGACAGCAGCTGTCAGCTGCACAAGGGACACTGATGATCAGGAAAGTGACAGGGTGCTTAATACCAGTGAAAGATGCCCTCAGTGAGAAAGAATTCTGTGGTTTCAATATCTACACTGAACCTGAGGGCTGCTTTATTTCCATCACATGCCATAATGGAGCATAGGAGTTCAATGTGATTGGGAATCTGGTCCTTTCTTGAGGCTCTAATGAAAATACCACAGCCAAAGAGTTTGTAAACAAGTGAATTTCTCATAGCTCCAGAACATGGGAATCTGAGAACAGGACACTATTGTAGTCAGTTTCTATGAGAGTTCATGTCCTCCCATCATAATGTCATGTAATAGAAGGTTCAAAGGATCTCTCTGAAGGCTGTTTCATAAGAGAACAGATGTCATTCATGAAGGTTGAGCCTTTATGACCTAATCACCTCCTCAAAGCACCACCTGCTAATGCTATTACCATGTATTATGTGGGTTAGGATTTCAGTGTGATTGGGAATGGCATATAAATAGTCAATCCTTTAAAAGAAGGTTAACATGGAGCTGGAGAGATGGCTCAGTGGTTAAGAACACTGGTTGCTCTCGCAGAGGACCTGGGTTCGAATCCCAGCACCCACATGACAGCTAACAACTGTCCTTAACTCCAGTTCCAGGGGATCTGACAGCCTCTTCTGTCTTCTGTGGGCATTGTGTGACACGGGTGCATTAACATACATGTAGGCAATACACTCATACACACGAAATAAAAATAATAAATAAAATATATGAATATATGCGTGTGTAACTATATCCTGTAATAGCTTCATATTAAGATACAGCATTAAAATTCAGATAGTTTGCTTAAATCAAACTGAGTTTGTTTTTATTTTTGTTTCCCCAGGGTTGGCAACTTAGACATTTAAAAAATTTATTAAGCTTTTGTACATTTCATACAACAGTTCTTAAACAAATTTAGACCCCCATCCCCAATCCATGCACCCCACATCCCCCACCAGACCTCATGTATTCTGCCATACATGTTAAGTCCCAACCAGTCAAGTACTTTTACCCAGATGTCCTTTGGTGAAAATTCATCCACTGGATTCTAGTCAGTCCATCTAGAGATTGTAAGTAAGGTCTATTTTCCCTCAACCAGTAGCAATCATTCTCCAGACTAGGGCTGGCCCACTTCCCATTTCCCTTTCTCCACTCTGGGCCATTGTCTGATTGAGTTGGCATTGGAGATGTATATGTAAACTTCTGGCATGGTGACAGCATGCACAAGACCATGCTGTTTTTATAACTATAGCTTTATAATATAATCTGAGCTCTGGTATGATCCCCTCTGCAAACTACCTCTACTGGAAGCCTTTGCTTCCCTATGTTCATAAAGCAACCCTGGCTCTTGCAATCTTTCCACGCCCTCTTTGGCAATGTTTCCTGAGCTTTGGGTAGGTGAGGTTTAATACTTTACATACTTTACAATCTCTTACTATTTAAAATGTGGCCAGTTATGGCCTTCTACGTGCATCACACTTCTCTATAGGGAAACTGCACTGATGAGAATTGAGGGCTGCATTAGTTTTCTCTCTACCCTCTGTTCTACTGTGTTCCATGAGCCTTAACTGTCGAGGCTCATGTAGATGTGTCACTTAGGACTGGACATCTCTCAGACATATATTCTCTGTGTGTGACCAGTTGTGGAACTCTGCAGTAGCCGCCACCTGTTACAAAAAGAAGCTTCTTTGATGAGTGGTGCACAGTACACTTGTCTCTAAATACAAGGATCCATATTTAGCATATGATAGGAAATTTCATTTGTATAGAGATATGGCTGAGATAGGTCTATGATCATTCCAGTCATGTGTATTTGACTGTGTTTATAGTGCACCCATGATTTCACTCCCATTGAGAGGGTTTTAAGCCCAATTAGACAGCTGTTGATTGCCTCCATCCCACCCCCACCCCCAGAAAACAGTGCTACTTCTGCACCAGTAGAGGTAGTTTGCTGGTGTGAGGGGATCACCATACCAGATCTCAGATTATATTTCAGAGCTATACTCATAAAAAGAGCATAATACTGGCACAAAAAAGGACACATAGATCAGTGGAACACAATAGAAGACCTAAGTATGAGAACATGCAATTTCAGCCCCCTGATATTTAACAAAGGTGCCAAGAAGGACAAAATGGGGGAAAGAGCATCTTCATCAAACTGAGATTTTAATGGACAAATGTATTAAAGCTTTTTTTTCTAAAATTTTAATTTAATTTTTGTGTATTTCATACAGAACATCTTATCCATCTTTATACCCCCTCTCCCACTGGCACCCTTCCATAGCCACCACCCACTGGATTTCATGCATCCTGTCATTTATAATACGGCCTATCAGGTCAAGTTAGTATCCCCAGACATCCCTCAGTCAAGTTCATCCACTGAGGTCTAGTCAGCCTATCTAGAGTCCCTCCCTTTAAGAAGTGTTGTTCCTCACCCAGCAGTAATCAGCTGCCACTAGTTCGTCCACTAACTTCAGGACTGCTGTACATTTCCACAGTTCTATGCTGGGTTTTTGAGACAGGGTTTCTCTGTAGCCTCAGTTGGCCTGAATCTCACTATGTAGACCAGGCTGGCTTTGATCACACAGAGATCTGCCTGCCTCTGCCTCCGGAGTGCTGGGATTAAAGGGTTGGGCCACCACATCTGACTGACATATCCATCAGATTCTTAGTCAGATACTACCTTGTATATTATACTTCCTCGTATATGCATCAGGTTCTTAATTGTATACTTCCTTGCATATTATAATAGTTTCCAAAAGAAGTAGGAAAATGACCACTAGTATTTGCATTTTATAATTAAAAAAACATTTTTTTTAAATGCTGGGTATGGTGGCACATGCCTTTAATCTCAGAACTTTGGAGGCAGAGGCAGGCAATCTCTGTAAAATTGAGGCCAGCCTGGTCTACGTAGTGAATTCCAGACCAGCTGGAGCTGGGGCTATGAGACAACCTGTGCAAATATATATATATATAATCACTAAAGGAAGACAATGTGGCAGGTATTGCTGACAATCATATAAGGTTAAATTCAGTTCTTGATTTCAAATCATAGTTAAATTATTTAACCAGCAGTTAGTTGAAAATCCAAGAAATAAAATATTACATAAATCAATGAAACAAACTCACCATTCATAGTCCATCCATGGTATTGGGACTGAGATTGATCTGACACCTTTCATGAGTTCTGGATGCTCTTCTCACAGCCTGTGCTGCACTCCAGGAACCTGAGTGAGCAATTCTACCTTCATGGACGCTACAGCGGCTATTACTGTTTCCCAGTGACAGTTTTCATACTTTTTCACAAAATTAAACTCCGTTATAACTTTTCTTTCTAATTATCTACTACATACTCAACATTTTACTCAGTTTCTAATTTAAATAGGATTTTATGACATTGATCCTATTTTGCAAATACATATTTTTGAGGTGCAATTGTTTAAAATTTTTATTTATTATTTATTATTCTTATTTTGTGTGTATGAGTGTATTGCCTGTTTATAGGTCAGTGCATCCATGCTGTGCAATGCCCATGGAGATCAGAAGGGGGCATTGGATTCCCTTAGAACTGGAGTTATGGATGTTATTAGCAATCATGTAGATGCTGGGAATCAAATCTGGGTCCTCTGTAAGAGCAACCAATGCTCTTAACCACTGAGCCATTTCTCTAACCCCTCGTGTGTAATTTTAAAACAATGGTTACCTTTACTGTACTGTAAATGAAGATATATCTGATTACTTTCTTTACTCTTTATTCAACACCCAAATCAGGCAGAATGTGTGCAGTAAATGAGTATTTATTGAGTGTTATGGTGAATAAACAAATTTGATAAGTTTATAATTGAACTTTCTTCAGATTCTATATATAGAGAAAATAATTCTGATGCTTATACTACTCTTCATCTAGATTGTTTGACTGGGATGTCATGTTTTGTCTGTGATGTATGTATTTCTAAAACCGAAATATATTCACCAAACATGAAAAGTCAGTCTTAGAATAATCACATAGTTTCCCAAGAGTCTAGAGATAATCTTCACAAACAAGGTCTCCACATGGTAGGGGTCAGTGCTGTTTGAGTAAGTGAAACTCTGTGCCAGCCGTGGTGGCCATTTTGAAGAAGTGAGCAGAGTCTCATAAACATCACTACACAGTAGTACCACTGTAAATGTTCTTACTTGGAATGCAGCTGGAACACAGAATCTACTGAAACATCTATTTCACCAACTAGGTAAGAGTTGCTAACCTATTACATGGACTCATGGCCCTGTGTTGCTTCAAGACTGTTTTGAAATTTATAGTATTCTTCCAGCTATTTTAAATGAAAAAAGTCATTATGTAAGGTGATCTTTATTTTTATTTTTTAAATTTGCTTTTATTGAATTTTTGTGTATTTCATACAGAATATCTCAAACAATCTTAATCATCTTTATACCCCCATCCTTACCATAGCACCCTCCCATAGCTCCCCCTGCCCCTACTTGAATCCATATACTCTGTCATCTGTGTTAAGGCTCACTGCATCAAGTCAATGTCCCCAGACATTCCCCAGTACAAGTCCATCCATAGAGGTTTAGTCAGCTTATTTAGAGTTTATTTTTTTAGGAAGATCAGCTCTTCCTCACCTAGAAGTAATCAGTTGCCAATTCAGGTAAGATTGGGGTCTGCTGTTCATTTTCCCAGTTCTATGCTGGGTTTTTGTCTGTCTGATTTTGCATGAGACTTGTGTTTGCAGACACCTTTGACATAGAATCATATGAGCAAGGTCCCAGGAGCTTGTAGGTTTCTGTTTCCATATGGTCATGCACCTCCTTCCTGGCTCTTACAGTCTTTCTGTACCCTCTTCCATGATGGTCCCTGAGGCCTGGGTGGGTGAAGTTTAATATAGAAGTCCTGTCCAAGAACCAGCATTGTGAAGACTCTTAATCAGTACATTTAGGCCATTTGTGAATTTTTGTCTTCCTGGCCCTCTTTTGTATGAGGGATCTTCATTAATGAGACTTGAGAGATTCATTAGTGTTCTCTTCTTTACCTCTGTTGTATGTTCCATGTGCCTTAGGTGTAGATGTATTTCTTAGGCCTGGGCAATTCATAGACAATGTCTATGTGTGACCAGTTTTGGTATGAGGTAATAGTCTTCAACTGGTACAGAAGAAGCTTCTTCGACGAGTGGTAACTGGGATATTTGTCTGTAAATATAAGGATAAATATTATGCACATACTAAGAAATTACATTGGTTTAAGGGATATGACAGTCTTGGGGTTTTCTCTAAGATCTATGACCACTCCAGTCATGTGTACTGGATTATGCTTACAGTACCTTACTGGAGTTTCTGCCCATTGAGTGGGATTTTAGTCCAATTAGGTAGCTGTTGATTGCCTCCAAGATAAAAGTGCCACTACTGTACCAATATTGTATGCTGTGCCAGTGATTGATGTCATTATTTGGTCTTGAAGCTGGTGTTGGACCATTGATAGCACCTTCATAGTACTCCTCAAAGATATGAGAATTGGACTTCAGGGGGAGCAGTTTCAGGTCTGTTCCAGCTCTATTGCTCCAAAACCTGTATCCAAAGAATGTTCTTCTGTCTTCAGCAGTGGGGTCTTACCTTCAAGTTCCAGGAGGCCAAGAAGAGCTGTGGCAGTAGCCTGTGGAATTTGGGGATTCTCTTGGACCACCCTAGCCAACAACTCAAAGGAAAGTTTCTCTTGTCTGGCACTGTTTCTTCTTATGTAGCTTTTAGCTATACACACGGATTCATGTAGTGATATTGTATGTGTAATTTGTCATGAGGTTGTTGAACTAATATGATTCCCTCTGGCTAAAAATGAACCTGCCATTTGACCCAGTTATACCATACCTTAGCATATACCCAAAGGACTCATCCTATTGCAGAGATACTTGTGCATCCATGTTTGTTGCTGTTCTTTTAACATAGCTGAGAGATGGAAGCAACCTAAGTGTCCCTCAGCTGATAAGTGGATAATGAAAATGTGGTACATTTACACAATGGAGTTCTACTCAGCGGCAAGGAAAGATGAAATAATGAAATTTGCAGGTAAATGGATGGAACTAAAAGTTATTATACTAAGTGAAGTAACACAGATTCAGAAAAACAAATGACATATATGCTCCTCATATGTGACTCCTAGCACCAAATCCTTCTATGTGAATATGTATCCAGATGTAATTGCGGGAACCAGAATAATGAATAAGACCCAGGGAAGTAAAGGAGAAGAAAGAACCTGAGAGAGAAGAACAGTAGGAGACAGGTGTTACTAAGAGAGAAATGGATAAAAATGGAGCTATTTAAATGGGAGGAGGAGGGGGGTTATAAAAACAAATGGGGATAAAAGGAAAGAAGAAGCGCAAGAGAGGTGGGACCATAGGAGACTGATAATATCATGGGAGAAATGGGGAAAACAGACACTTTAAATGGGGAAACCATGGTGGAAGGGTTAGATGGGGAGAGAGA
>NW_008353359.1:63472-65149 GCF_000622305.1 Nannospalax galili
AGAGAGGATACTTAACTAGTTTTAAGGTGATTTTTAAAGACAGAAAAATCACATGCATGATTGCTAAAATAATCTAAATCTTTAAATATTTATGAGCATGTTACTACTGCTATCTCTTTTAATTTACTATTTCCAATTTCTACATTTAAAAACTCATTTTGTCATAAAAATAAATATATAGTATTGAATGAACTTAAATTATGCCATAAATATATTATTTTAATTTTGCAAAGAATATATCTTAGCATTTCAAATACCTTTTCAATATGCTCAACATACTTTTAGTGTTAGTAAGCTCTGATTATAGAAACTATATAAGTTAAATACATTGATAAACATGTATGATTTAACATTCTGAGTTAAATAAAGTTTAAACGTTGTGGTAAATGTTATGTTTACTGGTATTATCTGGTATTATATTCAACAAAATATAATATTTATGGTACATAGTCACACTCCACAGTAGTAAATAAAATAATCCACATATTTCTTAAACAGGATGATTAAATATCTAGCAGATTCCTCACAATTCACTTTGGTTGAATTCCAAAGCAGGGACTTTTACAAACTGATGTACTAGTTTAGTTATCATATTCTAAAGTTCATACAACATCTAACATTTTTCTTTTAATTCATAGCCAGGCATGGTGCATGCTTTTATTTCCAGCACTCACTTGGGAGGCAGAGGCAGGAGATCTCTGTAAGACTGAAGTCAACCTAGTCTACATAGTGACTTCCAGGTCAGCTGGGGCCACGTGGGAGAACCTGTCTCAAAAATTAAAAATATGGGCTGGAGAGATGGCTCAGCAGTTAAGAACACTGGTTGTTCTTGCAGAAGACTCAGGTTGAAATCTCAGCACTGACATGGCAGCTAACAATTATCTGTATCTCCAGTTCCAGGGAATCCAACGGCCTCTTCTGACCTCTGAGGGCATTGCACGACACGGGTGCACTTACCTACATGCAGGCAATACACTCATACACATTAAAAAAATAATAAAGAAAATTATAAAATATATATATGAATAAATGAACAATTGAATAAATAAATAAATACACACTAAAATCATAGTTGGAAAATTGAAAAAAAAAATAGTAAAAATTAGAACCAAAATAAACGAAGGGCAGATTCAAAAACTATAGAGAAGATAATGAAACGAAGTGTTGGTTTCTTGAAAATAGAAAAACAATGAAATTATTTGCTAGATTAAGAATAAAATTGAAGTTTTAAACAAAATTACAAGTGAAAGTTAAGGCATTATAATTATATTTAAATCATGACAAAACACTGTGAAGAGTGCTTATACAGCAATGAATTTGATAATTCTATAAACACAAACTCTACCAGGCGTGAACCCTGAACAAATACGAAACCTGAACAGAAGGCTACAGACCAAGGCCAGGATGTGACGGCGTCATTGCTGAACTTCAGCAATCACTTCATGAATAATCATTACAGTAAACATGTATGTATACAATTAACATGTAATAATCATTACAGTAAACATGTATGTATACAATTAACATGTAATAATCATTACAGTAAACACGTATGTATACAATTAACATGTAATAACCATTACAGTAAACACGTGCGTCTACAATTAACATGTAACAACCATTACAGTAAACACGTACGTCTACAATTAACATGTAACAACCATTACAGTAAACACG
>NW_008353359.1:65574-68182 GCF_000622305.1 Nannospalax galili
AAACAATGAAATTATTTGCTAGATTAAGAATAAAATTGAAGTTTTAAACAAAATTACAAGTGAAAGTTAAGGCATTATAATTATATTTAAATCATGACAAAACACTGTGAAGAGTGCTTATACAGCAATGAATTTGATAATTCTATAAACACAAACTCTACCAGGCGTGAACCCTGAACAAATACGAAACCTGAACAGAAGGCTACAGACCAAGGCCAGGATGTGACGGCGTCATTGCTGAACTTCAGCAATCACTTCATGAATAATCATTACAGTAAACATGTATGTATACAATTAACATGTAATAATCATTACAGTAAACACGTATGTATACAATTAACATGTAATAACCATTACAGTAAACACGTGCGTCTACAATTAACATGTAGTAATCATTACAGTAAACACGTACGTCTACAATTAACATGTAATAATCATTATAGTAAATATATATGTATATAATTAACATGTAATAATCACTGTTATCCTTCCCCCCATGCCCAAGAAAACAACAGAATTGTGTTGCTCATGTTTCCTCTACTTTAGCAGGTACCTGGAGTAAATTTTAAAAGAATAAAGGCGTATTCCAGCTCACAGTTTGTAGGTTCCCAGGTTGCAGTGTGAGCGTATATAATCATTATAGTAAATATATATGTATATAATTAACATGTAATAATCACTGTTATCCTTCCCCCCATGCCCAAGAAAACAACAGAATTGTGTTGCTCATGTTTCCTCTACTTTAGCAGGTACCTGGAGTAAATTTTAAAAGAATAAAGGCGTATTCCAGCTCACAGTTTGTAGGTTCCCAGGTTGCAGTGTGAGCGTATGGAGGGTATGGGAGGCATCTTGGTTGAGAGCATGTGGCATCTGTTCATTCCCATGCTTGATAAAAAAGAGAGAAAGGAAATGGTTATCTACTATAGTCGCCTTCAAGGACATAAAGTCAGGTGTAAAACTCCCACTAGCCTCTGCCTCTTTGGTTTTCTAGTTTATTTCAATAGCACAAAGCTAAAGAGTCAGTCTTTAAGATGTGGGCCTCTGGGAAACATGACGGCTGTCACAGCAAATAAACTATTGGTGCAGTAGTGGCACTATTATCTGGGGGGTAATCAACAGCCATCTAATTGGACTTAAAGTCCTCTCGGTGGAAGTGAACTCATGGGTGACACTGTAATTATAGCCAAATATACATAGCTAGAGAGGTTATATACCCTAAAGAAACCCTATCTCTGTCCTACCTCTAGACAAATGAAATTTCTTTCTTACCATATGCTAAATATTGATCCTTATATTTACTGACAAGTATACAATATACCACTCATCAAAGAAGCTTCTTTTTCAACAGATGGAGGCTACTGCAGAGTTCCACAACTAGTCACACACAGAGAATATACATGTCAAAGATGCCCAGCCCTAGGTGACATAGCTACAAGTGAAGCCTCTGCACCTGAAGCTCATGGAACACAGTGGAACAAGGGGTGGAGAGAATACTGGAGCATCCCTCAGCTCACCAGCGAAGCTTCTTTATACAACAGAGTGCTATACAACAGAAGGCCACAACTGACTAAGTTTTAGAGAATAAGAGACTGCAGAGTGTGTGCCCTTGAATAAGACTCCTATATTAAACTGCACCCAGGGACCATGGCAGATGAGAGGGTTGGAGAGACTGTAAGAGCCAGGGTTGGTCCCTGAACATAAAGAAACAGAGGTTTTCAGGCCACTGGAAGCTTGCTCATGTGAACTTGTGGCAATGGTGGCATCGAGCACAAGACCCATGCCAACTCGATCAGACAAGGGTCCTATGCGGAGCAAGGGAAATGGGCAGTGGGCCAGGCCTAGCCTGCGAACTGTTTGAAATTGATTACTGCTGGGAGAGGCTTAGTAGACCTTCCTAAGGGTCACTAGATAGGCTGAAGAGACTTATTGGATGAACTTGCACCAATGAACGTCTGGGTAAAACGCTTGACTGGATGGGACTTAACATGTATGGCAGGATACACGAGGCCAAGTGTGTATGGAAGGCGATATTGGGACATGAATGGGGGAGAGGGTCTTGATGACCTTTATCGAAAACAGTTGGCCTGATGGTAGCCACACAAGCCTGTTGGCCTAAATTAGATCCCTGAACCCACTTCTAAGAGGAAGAGAGAACTGGCTCCACAGAGTTGTCCTCTGACCTCCATCTCACATCATGGCATGCACAGCTGACCCCTAAAATAATAATAACAATAATAATTAATACTACTAATAATTTCATGTTTTTTTCTTCAAAAAGAAGGTAAGTGGTGTTATAGACAAGGTACAACAGAAACACTTGTACACTGTTGGTAAATCAGTACAATTATGGAAAACAGAATGGAGTTGCCTCATAAAACTAAGCACAGATCACTCCATTTCCATGGATCTGATGCTCTCTTCTGACCTCCATGGGCATTACATGACCTTTATGCACTCACATACATGAAAGCAAAACACATAAAACAAATAAATAAAAATTAACAAAATGTTTTGTTTTAATCTATTTATGTGTGTATACCTGTCTATACAGATGCCCATGGAGACCAGAAGAGGGAATAAAATCCTCTAGAGCTGTATCAAACCCTCT
>NW_008353359.1:68403-72923 GCF_000622305.1 Nannospalax galili
GATTTGTGTTTATAAATTCTGAGAGAAATTAGATTTGATTGCACTCCTTCCTTCAGGAGGGCTCTATGTGGATGTTTCTACATATCCTGGAAGTCTCATCCTCAGTCCTATGCAGTCATACCACCTGCTGCCTTCCCAAATAGGCCACCCACCCTTCGGGCTTCAGCTGGGAGACACGCTGAGCAGGGACAGTTTCTACCAGGGCTGCTTAGAATCCTGCCTTCCTAGTGGCCTACCTTCACTCAGTTGAATACAGTAGGGTCAGCAAACTCAGTCACACTCCTGCCTGCAGAAAAGGGGATGCTTGGCTGTATTTTTTCCAGTCAGGATAGTACTGAAGCCTCACTTCTCAGTTTTTCTTCCCTTCTGCAGTTGTTATGGCTTTCTGAATCACCCTCAACATCTTGAAATAATACCACGCACATTTATCTGAACCCTTCGGGCTCCAGCTGGGAGACACGCTGAGCAGGGACAGGTTCTACCAGGGCTGCTTAGAATCCTGCCTTCCTGGTGGCCTACCTTCACTCAGTTGAATACAGTACGGTCAGCAAACTCAGTCACACTCCTGCCTGCAGAAAAGGGGATGCTTGGCTGCATTTTTTCCAGTCAGGATAGTACCGAAGCCTCACTTCTCAGTTTTTCTTCCCTTCTGCAGTTGTTTTGGCTTTCTGAATCACCCTCAACATCTTGAAATAATACCACGCACATTTATCATGGTGATTACCATCTTATTTTATATTTATTTCTTAGCAGTGAGATAATCTGGGAACATCAAGCTCATTCCCCAGCCTGCCCTGGGCTGCACATCCTCCATCATATCAATGTGTTGATTGAAGAGTAGGATGGAATACTCTTACAATTTGCACCTTCAATTCTTATATTCCTTAAAAGTGCGGTGGCTGGAAGTATACATACTGTGCTTAATTATCAAATGATGCTCTTTACTGGTTACTTCCTGGATATGTAAATTTGTACCATTCAAAATTCTAAATCTAGGTTGACAGAATCAAAAGGCATATGCAACAGTTTTAAAAGGTACAGTTTGATCTTACTGGGGCTCTGGAAACTAGCTATATTCCTTGTACAAACCGAATCATGATCTGGTGTTCATGATAGTCAGAACAGATCAGAGACTTAGGTCGGCCCTGAGGAAAGTCCTAAGATAAAGTCTACCATGGCCTGGGAGTGGTGATGCATACCTGCAACACCAGAGACCAGCCTGAGTTAGAGAGTATTCTGTCTTTAATTCATTATCTGTTTTTAAAAAAATAAATGATATAGCTAGGCATGGTGATGCATACTTTTAATCTCAGCATTCGGGGGCAGACACAGGTGGATCTCTGTAAGGTTGAGACCAGCCTGGTTTACATAGCAAGTTCCAGGTCAGCTGGAGCTATAGGGAGACCCTGTCTCAAAAAAAAAAAAAAAAAAAAAAAAAATTAAAATGGTATGCCATGAACTACTTTGGCATAGTAAGTATATTTTACTCTTTGGTTGATACCTTCAGCAACTGGAAAGTAGTGATCTAATCAATGTTTCATAAAGATACACACTGTTTACATTTAGATCACCTTCAGTATGAGAGGAAAAATCGCTCACCTTTCCAGCCCTTAGTGCTTGGCCCTCCTCTAGAATAGGCTCTACATAATGCCTAGTGACATTTTCCTCAGCTTAAGGTCTCCTAATCGTTTATCAATTCTTGGACTCCTGTGTTTGGAGAGGAGCACAGAAAAGGAGAAGGTGGGTAATGAAAGAAATAAAGGCCCATTTAAATTTTCCCAGCTTTGTGGTTTTGCTGTTATTGTTGTTGTTGCTACTTAATATTATAGCTCAAGGACTTCCATAATAACATTGTTTAGTAGGATGACTTTGTTACAGGGATCAAAACTAGTTTAAGGCCTTCAAAGATTCAGAACTCTCTTCTATATTAAAAGGATAAGGATAGAGCTGGCCGCACAAAGGACACAGCAGTGACTAGCTCCCTTGCATGTCATTTGCTGCTGATTTTTTTTCTGTTTTTAAATAATATTTTTATTGATTCTTTTAGAATTACAATGTATTTTGAGCATATTCAAACCCCTCTCTCATGTCTTCTCAGATCCTCTCATTTTGTATCTTCTGCAGACTTTCAAGTCTAATTTGTATTCCACAAATACTTTTGGGTCAAGGTTTATCCCCTTAATCCTAGTCAACCTACCTGGCATCACACTAAAGAAAATCTGACTCTCCCTCTCCCAGCAGTGATCAATTGCCAATAGTTCTTTATTTATCACTGGAATGTCCACCTTGCCCCTCCATGCTGGGTTTTTGTCTGGCATGGGTTTTCAAGGTCTTACAAGACCTTGAACACTGTCACAAGCACTGTGGGTTCATATGTGCAACTGTTGTGTCTGTAAAACAAGCTTTCCTTGTATTCATCTACCACATCTGATTCTTACACTCTTTTCTCCCCCTCTTCTGTAATGATCCCTGAGACTTGAAAGAAGAGGATGTGATATATGTGTCCCGTTTAGGTTCAAACACTGCGCTAGCTTATTCTCTGTGTTTTGACCAGTTCTGTGTCTCAGTGTTAATCTCCATCTGCTCCAAGAAGAAACTTCTCTGATGAGAGTTGAGAGATGTACGACTCTATAGCTATAACATTAAGTCTTTAGGAGTTGGTTTAATAATATGCTAATTTAGCAAGATAACAGTAGTAGATTCTCCCACACAGCCTGTCCAGTCATAGTTGTTGCCTCTGATAACAGAGCCGGGTATGGGCTCCATCTTATAAAGCAAGCCTTAAATCCAATCAGAAAATGGTTTATTGCTCCCAAAATATTCATCCCTCTATTGCTCTGGTGGTATTGTCTTACCAGACCAGGGCTCACTGCTTGATAGAGTTGATTATGCTTCTCTTCTATTAGCATGCGTATCATCTTCCAGCACTATGAGAACTAGCCAATAGTAATGAAGCTTCAAGGTCAGTATAGGTTTGATTCCTCCATATTTGATCTATGACTTAGATAGGTACTATCTTAGCAATAGGGTCTTATCAGATTCTAGAGGGCAATCAAGAATGGCAGCAATGGCCAGTATTGTTTATGGGACCCTTATGGCCAACAACTCCAAATGAAAGAATCTATTTCTGGCATTGGGCTTTTGCTTGTTTGTTTTTATTGTTTTTTTAATTTCATACAGAGCATCTCAAATAATCTCAATCATCTTTATACCCCCATCCCCACTGGCACCCTCCCATAGACCCCCCCCAATGGAGCCCATATACTCCGTCATGCCTGTTATGGCCCACTGTGTCAAATCCATGCCCCAGACATTCCAAGGTGCAAGTCCATCCACTAGGTCTAGTCATCCTATCTAGAGTCCCTTGTTTTAAGAAGATTAGCTCTTCTTCACCTAGCAGCAATCAGTTGCCAATATTTCTTCAGATAAGTTTGTAGTCTGTTATTCATTTTCCCAGTTCTATACTGGGGTTTTGTCTGCCTGAATTTGCATGCCACTTGTGTTTGCTGACATCACTGTGTATGCTGAATCATATGAGCAGGGTCGCAGGAGTTTGTAAGACTCTGTTTCCATATGGTCATGAACTTTCTCCCTGGTTCTGACAGTCTTTCTGCCAACTCTTCTGTGATGATCCCTGAGTCTTGGATGGGTGAAGTTTAAGGTAGGAGTCCTGTCCAAGGACCAGCATTCAGCAGTCTCTTGATCTCTACACTTTGGCCAATTGTGACACCTTTTGTTCCTCTGCCCTCTGAGCTTCATTAGTGAGAGCTGAGATATTCATTAGAACTTGAAGGTAAGAACCTACTGTTGAAGACAGAACACACTTTGGACACAGGTTTTGGAGCAAAGAGCTGGAACTGACCTGAAGCCACTTCCCCTGAAGGCTAGCTCTCATAGCTTTGGAGAGCACTATGAAGGTGCCAAGGGAAATCATCAATGGGTGATCCAACACCAGCTTCAAGACCAAATAATTACATCAATGGTCAGCATAGCAAAAGACATCAGTTCAGTAGTGACACTTTCATCTTGGGGCCAATTAACAGCTACCTAATTGGAGTAAAAGCCCACTCAATATGAGAAAACTCATGTGTGGTACTGTAGACATAACCAAATACTCATTACTGGAGTGGTCATAGATATTAGAGAAAACCCCAAGACTCTAATATCCCTAGACTAATGTGATTTCTTACTATGTGCAAAATATGTGTCCTTTCATTTACATATAAATGTTCCAGTCACCACTCATCAAGGAAGCTCATTTTGCACCAGTTAGAGGCTATTACCAAGTACCACAACTGGTCACACATGGACATTGTCTATGAATTGCCCAGGCCTAAGTGACACATCTACAATGTAACCTCTTCACCTACGGCTCATGGAACATAGGACAGAGGTGAAGAAGAGGACACTAATGAATCTCTAGGTTCTCATTAATGAGGCATTAGGCCTTTTATTTTCTAGCCCTTGGTCTAGTAGGGGCATTGTCCCTCTGTTATTGGGTTTCTCTCTCTCTCTTTCTC
>NW_008353359.1:73323-82130 GCF_000622305.1 Nannospalax galili
TTCATATATATATATATATATATAAAATTCAAATATCTACATATATATTTCTAGTCTAATGAAAAACCATTAAAAACTCCAATTAAAGGTCTTTGCTACAAAATGCCTAACCAGTAGTCAAACTTGTTAACTCAAGGAGAATATGCAAGCCTGGTAAAGCCTGGTAAAGAGCTCACCATTCCTGGAAATGACACACCCACCTGTGTGTCGTGGCAGCTAAGAGGAATGGATGACAAGCTACTCATGTCACTATGAACTTTTCTTTGCCTAGAATTTCATTATCTTGGTTATGGGTCAGTTCCCCTATAAGAGTTTCAAAGCTTATTGTTAAGTAAGATGTCTTGCAATATAAATCAATTATTAATTTCTAATCCATCAGTAAACATTTGTTAGAATTCTTAAATATTTTATGAGTAATTTAATGAGAAAATTGAGAAGGTTAATGTGCCTGATCAAAGTATGTCTAAGCTCTAGGAGAATGACCACTGTTCGCTCCTTAAATTATCTTAACTTTGAATGTAATGCAAACTCATGAAGATGGCCTTGTTGGCATTTTAAGAACTTCAAGCAGAAATCTTCAAAAGTTAAAAAAATATTATTCACTCTCTAAATTTTATTTTTAGAAAAGATATCCTTATAGGAAAAGCATTGTTGTTACTCTGTTGAACGATAACAACTGCAGAATACAGAGAAACACATAGGTTAAACAATGGGTTATTTTGCAAGGAAAACCCCTTTTAATCTCTTAGAACGATTAATAGAATCACTTAAAGGAGCTCAAGAGAGGGCAGATAATAGGACACAGGTACTCCTAAGGTGAAAATGGGAAAATGATGATACTTTAACTGGGTAAGGAGGAGGAAGGTTTACACAGGGAGAGAGAGATGAGAGACAAATAATCCTTAGGTGGTATGAAAAAAACCAAAGGGAAATGTAGTAGCTCAAACCCTACTGGAAAATACACATACCTGTACTTGAGTGCCTGTGTACAGGTGAAGGCTGTAGAACAAGAAACACAGTGTCAAAAGGAGAAACTTCCCTTCAGTTGTTGGTCGGGTTCGTCCAGAGACTCCCCACATAACACAGGCAACAGCCACAGCCCTTGATTACCTCCCAGAACTTGAAGGTAAGATCCAGATTCATTCAAAATGCCCTCAAAGAAAAGCAAAAAATATTTCAATATTGCCTACAACATTAACTGAAATGGATCATTAGAAACAAGAACAAAAGCCTGTCTAGGCATATTTTAAGATCTCTTAATAAATCATCAATCAAATTAACTATCTCTAGCATTTGCTTTTAAGCACTTTTTAAATTGATACCAAAGATATAAACCCCACCAACTGTCACCATAAAATTTACTACCTAAAGTCACAAAATAGAGTAAATGTGTAATAGTCTTTTGAAGATAATCATTGTTGCTTGTGGTTTTGTTAACCTATCATCTAAACTTATAAACATTTAAATTAAAGCCAGTTTTAAATTGCTTTAGGACCAAACAACTGTGGGAAAGGAGGGAGAAAAGTGTGACTTCAAGTCAGAAGTTCCCTTCAATGTCCTCTGAACCATGACTGAATCCAGCATATGTCGGGGTGTGACGCTTTGCTCAGTTTCTACTATGAGAAAGAGAAATTCTAAAAACAAAAACAAAAGAGTTTTAGGAAGCATTATTGTAACTCACGCTGTGGGATCTTTTCTGCTCGTTATGAACAAGGACAGTTGGAGGTGACAAGATGGCATGTTCAGACTGGGTTACATGCTTCTGCTGAGTGCTTTGTGGCAGCCCAGATAAAAGAGGCACGGCAGAAGAAAGATTATTCACCCTTTAATTTTGGGGCTTCCCTCTCACCTCCTAGTGGATTTATCCTGTTCCTGTTGATGATTCCTTTGCTTATTTGTACCGTAATGGTTTCCAGGCTTCTATCGTTGATTGAGGACCAGAGGTTCTCTAGGAACCCTCTGGTTGGGCCATCAGGTTGGAACTGCTGAGAGACACAGTCTGATAGACTCAGTAACTGCAGGGTTCTGAGCTTCTCTAGAGTGAAAGAGTGGACGCTTCCAAGTGCTGGGGCATGTACCCCACTTGGCCTTGGGGACCAAGCAACTACTGGGTTCTCAGCTTCTCAGGTGTGATTCAGCTGTTGTTACTGCTTCAAAATTAGCTGATTAATACATTCTTTAAATACAGAAGGGCAGTATCAGCCTTTTTGACTTTTTCACCAGATATCCCTTTCATGGGGAGAACTGGTACAGTATGTCCTTGCCAGCAACTGTTTTGGTGTGGCTGAACTGCAAAACCTGACTGTCCATGGGGGCTGGTTCATAGGTGGAGGAAGAGAACGCAGGAATATAAATGGGAAAAGGAATATATATGGTACGGGGATGGGCAGGCAGGGCAGAAGAAACAGTGAGATGGTGGACAACTAACACTAAAGCCTTTTGAGGGTCATGTGGAAATCTACTAGGAAAGCTTTTCTCAATATATACATGTAAAATATAAAAAAGAGTCTAAAGATGTTATCCTATACCACAGGTTAATAGACCAGCAAATGAAGAGCCCAATACCAGTAACAAACTCTCTCTTTTGGAGTTGTTTACCAGAGAGATCCCATAGATCCTTAAACAAATATGATATTGCTATTTAACTCTGTTATCCACCAGATTTTGACATTAAGACCCTATTGATTAAGATACTCCAGTAGATGAGTTGTAGAACAAACTAAGTTGCAGAAATCAAGCCAACACTGACCTTAAAGATATATCTCTGATGGCTAGCTTTTATACTATTATGTATGTTTAGGTGCTATAGTATACATTTTTAAGGTGCTATGTCTGTTACTGACAGAAAAAGATAATTATTAGCTTGCTTAGTTGCGAATCCTGTGAGCTATAAACACTACTGACTGGCTTAGCAGAATATTCCCAATAGTGTAATAGTGGCACAAATATTATGGGTGTAACCAATCACCTTCTTATTCGATTCACAATAGGAAATCCATACTTCACACTGTTATCAGGGCAACAACCTGTGCCTAGGCAAATCACAAGCCAAGCGGAGAGTCTTCAACTATAATTCTGCTAAATAGACATAATAGTAAAATGACTCATAATGACTTATTACTACATCCACACATTAGTATGTCTTTTAATTCTTGCCAGGGTCAGAAAAATAGCAAGAGTCAGAGAGGGTAGTTGCACATATGAACCCACAGCACTTATGACAGCATGTACAAGATTGGAGAAAGCCCAGGCATTATGAAAGCCCACTATGAATAGGGGAGATAGACAGGAAGCCCCAGCCCTAGCTGAGAATCTATTAACACCTAATGGATGCTGGGAGAAAGAGACCAATTTATTTTTACTGATGTGAGAACTCGTCAGTTGACCAGACTCCAGGGCATGGGTCCATTAACATGAGCACTTGGGAGGTACAAATTGGAATCAGTAGGACTTTAAAAAAAAAACAAAAATTAGATAAATAAATAAATAAATAGATAATAATGGAGGGCATGAAATTGGGTTAGTGTGAAGGGTATGGACAGGGGGAGAGGGTCAGAATATGATCAATAAAAATGTATTTTATAAAATATCTGACTATCGGGGGCTGGAGAGATGGCTCAACAGTTAAGAACACTGGATGTTCTTGCAGAAGACCTGGGCTTGAATCCCAGCACCCACATGGAAGCTAACAACTGTTTGTAACTTTAGTTCTGGGGATTCTGATGGTCTATTCTGTCCTCCACAGGCACTGCATGACACAGGTGCACTTACCTACATGCAGGCAATACACTCATACACATAAAATTTTTTAAAAATCTGACTATCTAGTGGGGAAGTGTTGAATGAAATTGTGTTTTTAATCTTCATTTTCTCATAAATAAGTTATTTTCAGTACTTTTTAAGGCATTAGCAAATACCTGTATATTTTCTTTTGTGAAATATTTTTCCTAGTAAGTTTGCTTTATTATTTAGTTTTGAGCTTTGGTTTATTTCCTATACCAGTATAGAAATCTTTTATTATATACATGAATTATAAATATAAGCTCCCAGTGTTTGATTTTCATTTCATTATTTAAGTATATTTTTCAATTAAAGTTATAATAATATGCAGTACATTGATTGCTTTATAGTGTGGATGGTTCATTTTGTAGAATACAAAACAACAAAAATCTTCATTTAATTCAAGGTAATAGGACTTTCTTTTTTGCTTTCTTGAAGTGCACTGTCTTTGGGTTTTGGCAGTAGGGCTTTGGGCATGCAGTTCTGTACATGGTTTATAATTGTTCCAGGACTGTGTGCTGAAAAGAATACTGTTATGATTGAAATAGGGGCAAACAAGGCCACATTTCCCTGAAGGCTTACAGATACTAGCAGGCACCCAACAGGAAATATATCTGTGACAGACTCCCTGGGTACCCCAGGCATCAACAAATAAATAATAAATTCCAAAGGTTCAAGTTAAAGTAAATTCCCTGCCTATCCAGTGGAAAAACATACTGCTATGACTGCCTTTCCTCCACACACGTACCTACATCTTGGGAACTCCCTCACTTTCCCACAGTGCAAAATAATCCCCCTTTCCCTTCCCCAAATGCTTTTTAGTAAACTTTCTTGATTTTCAAGCTGATCTTGAATGCCCATCTCCCTTCAGACTTAATCCCATTCTATGGTATCAAATAATCCCTGTGGCCCCAAGGTCCAATCTTTGTCTCAGTGTCCTCTATTTTATCCAAAAACTTTGAAACACAATCTTTAAAACGAATTGCTCTTGAGCTCTGTTGAAAATCAGTTGTTGGTGTGTGTCTGAGTCTTTTATCATTTTCTTATACATTTCTATTACTGTGATAAAATGCCCTGACAAAAGCAACCTAAGAAAGAAAGAGTTTGACTCATAATTCCAGAAAGGATGCAGTCCGCCATGACAGGCAGGCATAGCAGTAGAATTAGGAGTCTGGATGTATTAGTGACTTCTGTTGCTGTGATAAAACACTGTGACCAAGGCAACGTATAGAAAGAAGAGTTCTTGGCTTATGGCTCCAGAGGAATAAAGGTCCATCATGGTAGGGGATGCATGGCAGGAGATGACCACAGCAGAAAGTGAGGTATCATATTTTCAAGGAGGTGCAGGAATCAGAGAGATGGCAAACAGAAAATAGGGAAAGGCTGTGAACTCTCAAAGTCCACCTTCAGTGACATGCATCCTCCAGCATAATCATAGCCCATTATGTTTCCCTGACCTTCCCTAAACAGTGCCCCCAACTAACCAAGTTTTCACATACTTTGAACATCTGAGCACATCCTCATTCAAATCACCATACTGGCCCATTCCATTGCATCTATAATACAGAAACAGAGAAAAGCAAGGAATATGACCAGACTAAGAACTTCAATGTCCACCTACAGTGATGTACTCCTACAGCAAATATTTACCTCCTAAAAGTTCTATAACTTTCCCATCCTCCACCAAACTCTGGAAACCACTTGATCAAATACTGGCACCACTGGGGGACATTTCACATTCAAAGCACAGTATTATTCTACCCCGGCCCCTAAAGGCTAATGACATTGATCTGTCCTTGTTTGGTTTTGGTTGCTGTAATAAAACAATGCCCCAAAACAATTTGGAGAGGAAATAGTTTATTTCAAACAGATAATTTACCATAAGAAATAGTTTATTTATTACACATTCCCTCATAACTGAGGGAAACTAAGGCAGGAATTAAAGGCAAGGACCCGGAGGTATAGACTTGGAAGGAATGTTACTTACTAGCTTGCTTCTCTCTGCCTTGCTCAGCTTAATTTCTTATACTATCAAAGCTCACCTGCCCAAAGGAGGTATCACCTACAGTGGATTGAGCCTTCCCACATCAACTAACAGTCAGAACAATGCCCCACAGACATGCCTATGGACCAATCAGATGAAGAAAAATCCTCAACTGAGATTTTCTCCTCTCAGGTATGTCTGTCTCTGTCAAGCTGACAAAAATTATGATACCATCTAATGGTGAAAATGCAATTAGTCCAACTTTGAAAGTCCCCAGAGTTATTAACAGCCCCCACACTGTTCAAAAGTTCAAAGTCTAAAGTCTTTTCTGAGACTCTAGGTAATCATTTAACCATGGCTTCTCCTAAAAACCATAACAAATTATATATTTCCAACATAAAATGGCACAGTATAGATGTTTCCATTAGATGGTGTGGAGTAGATTCTGGAAATATTGGATCAGAGTTAGACTGAAACCGAGTAGGAAAACACCAAGTCCTATAGCTCAATGTCTATCATCTGAGGCTCCCAATCACATTATCTCAGTTCCAGAGGACTTAGAAGGCTCTACCCCTACATCTTTTCTGCTTCCTGCAAAATTCATCTCTCTTAGGAGAATTCCACTCACTATATGCAGCTCATCTTGGCAGAGGTTTCACAGCTTTGATATCTCTTACCTCTTGCTGGCTCCAAGAGTTCCGTGATTCTTGGCAAGAGTGCTGTTTGACAAAGTTCCAGCCGAAAGCCAATGACCTGATGACCGCTGCTCTTTTGGTGGATATCCCTTCCCCAGTTACTCCTGGTTTTGTAATTTGTATAACCTTCTCTTCTTTAAGTATTCTGATAACCAACTCTGATGATGGAATGGGAAACTAAACCAGGGAAATCTCTGCCTTTAGGAGAATTATCATGTTACTGAAACAAAATGAAAGTAATAAGATAGACAACTTCCTCCTATGACTATGATCTCGTTTGGACCTGCATTTGTGATTAATAATGAGGCTTGGTTTCCCCCAAAAGGAAAAGATAGCATTCAATCTCTAGATGCTCTGCTGCCTTTTACAGGAGTTTATGACTTTAACCCTAAATGAGGAACTATTTACACTAAAGTTTGGTATAAGGAAAAACTATTTGACTTAGGGAAAATCCTTCTTGGATAGAAAGATTAGCTAAGTCAGTAAAAAGCTGGTGGTGCATGAACACTGAAGAAAAATTGCCTATTCTTTTAAAAAGACTAAAAGTGATTCAAAAAGCCCTTAAAGATAAATGGCAATAAAATAATAAAGGATATTGAAATAGAGAAAATAATCATATGACTCAAAGAATACAAACCATTCAGGAAGAAATAGCAAAAGGGAGAGGAGAAAGATAAATTGGAAAATTGGTTAGACAATAAAGAGTTGGTTATTCCCATTCCCATGAGAAGAATAATTCTCTCAAATATACATGCCTACCTGTAAATATTAAATTCAAAGAATTGAAGGGCAAATGGGAACAGGCTGTCTTACACTTCTATGGTAAAAAAGAAACCACAAGGCTACAAGGAAAACAATGAAGACACTGCTTGGCTATGTTAAGAAAAGGTTAATCATTGAACTTTTTACTTTCCTTTTACTGTGATTATTGAAAAATATTGTACACTGAGAAATACTGTGTAAACTCATGGTTTGACTTATGTTCTGATGCTTTACTGCTATTGTAAGCTTTCTAATTATAAGTAAAGGTTGTAGAAGGCTGCTTTCAGAGAAGTAGAGACAGTAGAAAAAGAAAGATATTCTGGCTGCCCTCCCCCGAGTGGGTCAGTCAACAGCCTCTACTAGAACTGTAATTGTGGTTTCTGGTATAGTCATTTCTACCGTCACAGTTACCTTCACCCCTTCAGGCCCCGGACTCTGCTGGAGCTGGACTCCGGCAACCTCTTGGGGCATTGACACAAAAGCATAACTCTCACCTCAAAGGGGTGAGTTTATTCTAGAGTCAAATATGAGTGACCATGGCCTGGGAGCACAGATTCAGGTTACCCCAAATTCAGTGTTCCAGCTTGGAAACACTTTCATGAAGTTTTAATAGTAGCAGAACAAAGAAAAATCATAAATGAAGACATTATTAAAATGCACTGGTGAATATATTCAGTACACAGGTCATAGCAAAGTGGGGGGAATTCTTCTATAAGTCTTAGATGCCCTTTGATGACATTCTTAGCTTTTTGATTTGTGAAAATGGAACTATTTCTTTGTTACGCTAATACATTTTATTAGTTACAAAATGTTAAGGTCAGAGACAGAAATGAGCAATTAGTGGCTATTTGGGGGCCAAAATGGCCCCAAATAATTCTAAATGGGTTCTGGACCAGCAACATTCCAAATTCTCAACAGCAATTAAAGTATAAATCAGTTGGTCAGCATTGCAGGCATTTCAGTTCAAGATGCAGGATTTTTGCGGGAACAGGTCCCCCTCTTGGTCCAGCATCACATTTTGTGTATTCAGGAGCCACATATTATTTATACTCACATTGCTAGGAAGGCCCATTCCTAGAATCTGATGTAGATGAGGCTCAGTTGTAGGCGAGACAGTAGTCTTCAGGAGAAAAGAATAGCTAGCTGATAAGACCAATAAGAAAGTATTAGTCATTAGGATCTGGGTCAGACTTCTTCCTTTTCTTTTGTCCTCTATAGTGGACATAACATTTGCATGTAACATATAATGAGAAAAAATGAGATTGACTATGTTTCCCTCTGTACTTACACTTATCTGAACTCTCTTGTAATCTTTAGTTTTCCTTTAGATCAGTTAGCCCTGATGTGGAGGGCTAGCTTAAACTCTAGTAGCTTTATTTGTGAATAATGACTTTATCTGTTTTTATTTTTATATTGGTATCAAATTAGATTTAGTTTGGAAAAAAATGAAAAACATATTATAAAAGAACTTACACAACAATATATTCTTCAAAGTTTCTTCTAACAAGAATGTCTTTATTTACATACCAAATAATAACAACATTAATAGAAACAAGAAATCAAAGCTGTTAGATAATCAGAATTCT
>NW_008353359.1:82196-115870 GCF_000622305.1 Nannospalax galili
AGTCATTTATTAATAAATATAGATATTGCATTATTATTATTATTTTTAATCCCAGGTAATTGCAGTACATAGGACACCTTAGATGTTCATTTATTCAAGGAACATCAATACTTGAACTATAAAATATCATGAATATTGTTGTTATTAGAGATTGATGTCTTGTATAATTTGAATAAGAATTAAACTCAATTTTTTAGTATCTCCATATAGAGAAAATAGAGCTGAAGCTACTTTTTAAAACATTGGTGTATGTTAGCCTTTAGATCTGATTTAATATATATATACACACACATATATGTGTAAATTTGAATTTGAAAACCGGGCTTTTTATCCAAATTGGACTTTTTATTCAAATTATACTGAATGATTAGAAAAATACATACATAGATACATATATATACATAAATATTAATTATCATTTAGATATATACCAAGTGAGATATCAGAAACCATAAACAATAGCTAAGTGTAAAAGAGTTTAATGAACCAAAAAAAGAGAGAAATGTTTGGTTTACTTAGGGGTCCTAGATTGTCAGTTAGTTGTAGATGAGTCCCTTCCAGCATCTCTGAAACCCCGCACGATGAGTTACTAGATGAAATTATCGCACCGGACTCTAAAGCTTCACCTCCTTGAATTTTATAGCACAGGAGCAGGTTAGAAATACCTGGATATAGTGTTTTTGCTCCAGTTGAATGGCATTTTTGTTGTGATTTCCCTTCTTTCAATTAATGAAGTTATCTGGTTTACTTTATCCTTTGAGAAAGACTCTGCAACTAATTCTGGATTTTAGTAATTACATTTAAAAGTGCTTGTTTTTCTAAGCCAATTAATACTTAAGAAGGGGGGGTTGACTGTTTTTTGTAAACAGATAATCAAGCATTTATTTTTCCTCAGGGTATTAAATTTTGGCCTTAAACATTTTGATAATCTTTATGTTATAATCAATTTAGTTATAATCCTATCTAATTTCTTTAATTCAGTTTTCTTAATCTTTTTACAACGTGCTTAATCTCGTAACATGATTTTTATTTATTTATTTATTTTGGTATTTTTGAGACAGGGCCTCCCTACAGCCCCAGCTGTCCTGGATTCATCATGGAGACCAGGCTGGCCTCGAACTCACAGAGATCCATCTGCCTCCGCCTCCTGGGTGCTGGGACTAAAGGCCTGCGCCACCTGCGCTCGTAACATTATTTTTATCCATTTCCATTTTGGAGCAATCTCTTTAACCCAAAAGCATTTGGACTTTTAAATCTTCCTTTGTCGGGGCTGGAAAGATGGCTCAGTGGTTAAGAACTGGTTATTCTTGCAGAAGACCTGGGTTCAAATCCCAGCACCCACATGGCAGCTAACAACTGTCCATAACTCCAGTTCCAGGGGATCCGACAGTGTCTTCTGTCCTCCACGGACATTGAACAACATGGATACACTTACCTGTACGCAGACAATACATGCATACTCATAAGATAAAAACAATAAAATATTAAAAAAAGATAACCTTCCTTTGTCAAAAATATATCTCATGCTTATAACTTTACAACCTCTATTTTCTGTACCTTGATTGCTATAGAAAGCATATAAGGTATATTAAATATCAAACTAATAAATGCAGGTAAAGCATTAATAGTTTTGTTCTTTTCCTAAGGAATTTAAACTAATTCTTTTTAAGGAAACATCATTATAACGAGCACTTTGAAAGTGTTTTTTTTTTTGTTGTTGTTGTTGTTGTTAAAACATTCTCATTAGAATTTGAGGCATCAGAAGATAAGATTTTGACATTTGGCTTTATTTTTCCACCTATTTAACTTTGTAGTAATTATGTTAAGCATTTACCAAGTATTTAGCTAAGCTATTTTTTAATTTAAAGCAGAGATAAACAATTATCTCAAATATACTATTACAATGTAATACGTTAGAATTTTTAATAAACTTTAAAGTTGTCTTTGTAGGCTTTAAATCAAGTTTTAAAGTTATTTTCTTTTTTAAATGTTTGGAGATGTTTTTATATAAGGATGGCAAAATATGGAGCTTTAGAAACCTCTTTGTGGATTTAAAGGAATAGTAGTGGCTTTAAAATCCTTAAAATGTTTATATTTATAAACACGCAATATACACACAAAATACATCTAAAAGCAGAGATGAGTTCTCCTTCTAAATCCTTTGAATAAAGACTTTAACATCTTTGGGAAGAAATTGTCCATAAGAAAAACTTCAACCTGGAATAGAAATAATCATCTCTTAAACTATCTTCAAGCAATAGGAACCGTGTTCTAGAACCAGAATAGAGACAAAGATCAAGTAGATCACATCTTGAACAGAATGGTATAATTAAGTATATCTTGTCTTTAAAAAAAGATTCAGCACAGATTTTTTCCCCATTTTATTATCTATCATCTATCTATCTATCTATCTATCTATCTATCTATCTATCTATCTATCTATCTATCTAGATCTATCTAATGTATATGAGTGTATTGACCAAATGAGTGTAAGCGCACCCATGTTGTGCAATGCCTGCAGAGGTCAGAAGAAGGCATTGGATTCTCTGGAACTGGAGTTATGGATGGTTGTTAGCCTCCATGTGAGTGCTGGGAATCAAACCTCAGTCCTCTGCAGGAGCAGTCAGTGCTCTTAACTGCTGAACACGGAATTTTTATAAAAAGAAAAAATAAATATAAAAACTGAAGTGGCCAGGGTTTGTTAAAAAATTGTTTTGACAAAAACAACTCAAGAAAACAATTATCTTAGAGACACATGACACTCTTAAAATACATTGGTGGACATATTTAGTGGGCATGTAATAGTAAAGTATGGGGGTGGAAATTATACTATGTCTCAGATGCTATCTGATGACATTCCTAGGCTTTTGACTGGTGGGAATGTAATTGTTTCTCTGTTAAGCTGACAAATACATTGTATTAGTCAAAAGATGTTAATGTCAGAAACAGAGGTGGGCAAGGAATGGCTATTTAGAGGCCAAAAGGGCCCAAAATAATTTTAAATAGGTTCTGGACCAGCAACATTCCAAATTCTCCACAGCAATTGAAGGGTTAACTAGTTGGTCAGCATTGCAGGAATTTCAGTTCAAGGTGCTGAATTTTTCTGGATCTTCACAGTAACACAGGGTTTATTAGCACAGCAAATAGACCTATATGTTTAACTGGTCAAGACTATAAAATCTCTAGTCTATCTGTTGGAAGACTCACCTCTCCTGTTTCAGAACTGGTCAATCCTCTGGTCATAGGACCACCCCTAGGAAGGCAGGTTTACCTTAAGTTATGCTAAATAGATGGGTGGAATACCTAGTGTGTTAATGAGGTAGTGAAATTTTCCTGTCTGGAATCCCACCTCCAACACAAAGTTCTGGACCTGGTGATAGACATGTAGGTCTCTATAAGTCTTCCCACTTTTCTGAATTTTTCAGAAGAGCATAATCTTTCCCTGACTTCTCCATATCTCTTTGCTAACCATGTCTTCTTTAAGGCTTTGGGCTGACCCAGCAACCTGTATTTCTTTACTTTTTCTCTAAATCTTCCTTCTCCCAGCCACATGGGAGCCAATCAGCCACGTGTCTGACCTCCATGCAGGCTGTAAACCTCCATGGCTTCATGGCTTTCTTTCCTTCTCCCCATCATCCTCCTCCTCAAGGGAGCTGCCGAGATTACTAGCTTGCCTAGCCTGAGAGGATTTTTTTTTTTTTTTTAATTCTAATAAAATTGTCTTAAAGCTTCTGTTTGGGTCCATTCTTAAATTCTTTTATTTTAAATTACAATATATATTTTATTGAATTTTGTGCATTTCAAATACTACATCTTTTTTTTCAATTTTTACAAAAATTTTATTGAGAATTTCGCACATGCATATAAGGTGTTTTGATCAAATCCATTCCCACTCCCTCCCCTCCAACATTTCCCACTCCCTCCCCTCCAACACTTCCCCCTCTGAAGAGGTAATCCTAAAATCTTTTAAGGATTAGATATAAGCTCCCAAATACTTTTGACATTTTTGCCTTGGAACAGAGTATGTTGCTAACAGGCCCAAGGACATTTTGACTTTTAGACAAGAAACTGGCTACATTTCTTTGGGGTCTTTTTACCCTAACTGCCTAGCCAATTCCTACCTCCTATTCTTATCACACCATCCTCCAAAAGGGTTACCCAGATTGCCAATAGGGAATAGGGACGCTGACCACTCTGGCTTCTTCCATGCTGAACAGGGACGCAGGGTGAGGCAATTGGAGTATCCCTTCAGTGGGTCTATCTAAAAGACTCCCAAATTGCCTAGCTCTTGTCTCTATGGGGAGAAGAAACTCCTTGAATTATGAATAGGAAATGTGAAGGAGAAGTAAAGGCAAGTGTAATTAGTATTACCAGTTCTAGACAGGGAACTAGAAAAAAGTCAGAACAGGGCAATTTTCAAATGTTCATATGACAGTCCATTGGAGTTTCTTGATAAGGATTTCCAAAATTCTTTTATGAATGAGACTAAGAACCCTCTAGGGGACACTCTTTCTCTTCGTTTCAAGTTCACCTTCACAACTTCAGACAATGGTTTCTCATGGCCTCCTTGAAGGGCCCCTGTATCTACCGTGGCCTCAGTGGATTCCTGAAATGGAGAATAATTTACTGTGAGACATATAGTTTTTACTCCATTTTCCAAAGCCCAGAGTTGAAAATGGCTATCTCTTCTACCAACTTGTCTCTACTGACTTGTTTTAGTTGAAACATCAGTTAGTAGGACCATCAGGCCTAAATAGCACTCAGGTTTGGTGGTAAATGCCTATACCCAATCATGTCATCTGAGGCACTGTTTCTTTTTTTCTTAAAGAATTTCAATTTTAAAATGAAAGTTTATGATTGGGCATGTTGAAGCCACCATAGTTCTTTTGTTATTCTTACTATCTTAATTTGAGAGTTCTGTAGAAAAACATGCATTATCTCTGCAGCCAATTTTGGCTTTATTGGTGGCATAGAAGTTTCTTGACTCTTTCATTTCAGGGTGAAGAACTTTGTTCCTTTTCATGTGCCCTTAATTTTCTGTCTTTCTGCCCTGACTCACATAAACTCTGAATAGCTTTAACCAGCCTCCAAGCCAAACAGCAAGCAAAGTCCAGTCTGAAACTAACAAAGTTCTGATTTTCTCAGGAGTCAAAACCAAAAGTCAAACATTCATTTATCTGCTTCACCAAATAGAGGTGGAAAGCAGTTGATCCTGGCTGAAGTGCTAAGTGACAGGAAAACCTTTCAGGATTTCAGAAGCCGTGTGAGACTAATCCATCTTTCCTCTCCATCCAGGTCAACTTGCAATGAATGGCTGACACCCAAAATATATCTTTTCTCCTGACTGGTTTGCCAAAACTGCTAATTAAATTCCTATGGTCAAATCCTGGACTCCCTAGGCGTAGTCACCCATCCTCAATATACCAGCTAGAGACAAGCAATACTGGAAAGTAGAGAGGATATTTCTTTTATGTGGCCACATTGGGAAGAGGAACAAATAAAGATGTCCACCGACCACCTGACAACCTCACACTACATCCATCTTTGAGATCTGACATGAGGTTTAAGCTTTAACAGGAAGCAAGAGATATGCATAACTAAGTCATTCTTGTCACAATGGGATTCTGCACATCACCAAATCCTGATTGTCTCAGTTCCTGTCTCTCCTGCAAGGGGGATTGAAACTTGGTCAGAACTGTGAAATCTCTTCCCCGGGGGACAAGCTTCTCCTCTGTGTGGCACCATTGTTTTGGCCTTTCCCTTCTCTCAGAATAAATTTCCAGGGGAAATTAAAAATTCCTGAAGTCTCTTTTTTAGACAGTCCAATAGTTAAAGAGAGACACATGTATTTCTTTTAAAATATCTTCTCTCTCACTAGAGGGAAGAGGGATCCGAAGAAATACCTGGCTCCAACAGCAATAGGTGTTCCCTGAAAACTTATCATTCCTTCTGGCCTTGGGTCCAGGTTAGAGCCATGACTCAGCTACAGCATAACTTGAATACAGACATGCTGAACCTGACCAGAGAATAGGAAGGCTGTACACTCTACTTCCCTGTGCGTCTCATAGGAACCAGGGTGATTTCCTAGACTGGGTTTTGATATAGCTAGTCTAAGGCTCCAGAATGTAGACTGAATGATCAATGATTCATTGACTTTATGATCCTTTCTTGAGCTCAGGAGGTGTCGTTATACAGTTTTCTCAAGAAAGGAACACTCACTATCAGGGTAGCCTTCGGAACTCTAGAAAAAAAAAATAGTGGTCAGACCTTCCAGAAAAGTATTATCTGAGTTTTCCTATCAGAGCCTGATAAAGCAGGCACACTGGAAGTTTGTATTAGGAAGCCAGAGAATCATGACTATGATTCATCATGACTATGCTACAGCAGATGTCCATAGGACAGGACATTTACCAAGGCCATCAGGAATATTCTAGTGACAGAGGCATCAGTTTCACTGAGAAGGTTGGAGGTGGCTCTCTGCACAGACCAATAATACTAGAAAGTGGACTCTCAGAGTTGAGTGAGCTTATTAATATCCAAGGAGGGAACTGAACTACATTATAAGAGACTAGGGATGAGAGCTCAATATCCAAAAGCCAATAGTCTATGATGACCACACAGGAGTTTCAACTGAATGGAGTTAGCTAATGGGTCCCAATTAGCAGTGGGCTTGAGGATAGAAAGCATGAAGTTCCAGAATAGACAGGCAGTCAATGCTACTATGTCACACCTAAAATCAGACAAAAGTTAAGAATGGAAGACAAGAGTTCATGTTCTCTTGCTCAGTCATATGCAAGTGAATATGCATCACTATGCTCAAGTCATATGCATCACTAGAAATCAATGAATGGAGAACTGGCTAGGTCCATGGCTTTCTCTTCATTCATTCTTACATTCATTTTGTAGTAATGGTACATATATGTTGTATGTGGTGTATGTATTATGTGTATGATGCATACAAGTGAGTGTGTTATGTGCCCAAATTTGTGTGCATTCAGCAGCTGGAGGACACTGGGTGTTTTCCTCTATATACTCTGCCTTATTTCCCTGGTGTAAGGTTTCTTCTCACTGAACTAGAAGCTCACCAGTTTTGTTAGGTTGACCAGCCAGTGAACTCGCAGGATCTACCTGTCTCTGATCCCCAAGACCGGTGTTATAGGCATGCCCAGTCATGCCTAACTTTTTAAATGAACACTGGTAATTCAAAATCAGATCCTCATATTTACACAGCAAGCAATTCACCACCTGAGCCATCTCTCCATCCCCGGCTCCCTCAGTTTCCTAGGGTATACCTCTATCTATCTATCTATCTATCTATCTATCTATCTATCTATCTATCTATCTATCTATCATCTATCTATCTATCATCTATCTATCTATCTATCTATCATCTATCTATCATCTATCTATCTATCATCTACCATCCATCTATCCCTGGGTCCATTTAGCAGTGCTCCCATATACTTCAGTTTAAGACTGTCCACTTGGGATTACATAAATTCTCAGGGCTAGTCCATCTATCTATCATCTATCTATCCATCTATCATCTATCTATCATCTATTTATATAATTACATAGAGAAAACAAATGTTAACTTATAAAGGAGGAACTATGCTTTGCTAGGAAAGAATAGCTTTTCTTTTAGTTTGCCTTATTACACAGCATAAACCACAACTTCCTGTGATCTCCCTCATACTCTGTAACACTCTTCCTTGCTCAAAAGCTGTCAAGGTTTAAGAGACACTCTGTACATGATACTCCTATGTCTCTTTGTCTATTACTATTTTTCATATGTGAAGTTAGTGTATTTATAGAGGCCAAGGAGGTCAGGCTTGGAAAAGAGTTTCAAAGAAAAAGAACAAGTCTCCACCCAACAAATTCTTTAAAGAATTTATAGAAGAACAAAGAACTTCTCCAAACTTATGAAACCTCTACCCAGAGTCTCATAAAAAAACAAACAAAAAATAAAATTGAGACTACTCCTTTAAAAAATTGAGGGTGCTCCTCTTTGAGGCAGATAGTCACCACTCCATTTTCCCAAGTTGAAACTTGAATAATATTATCCCTTCCACCAATCTGTCTCACATTTTGATTTGGCAGAAGTGGTACTTAGTAAGACAACCAGGCCCCATAACACTATGTGATCCATGACTGGTGTTTTTATTTTCCCTTTTGATAAGGACTTTACTCAGGCAAGATTTGGTAAGGACATACATTACTCATGTTGGAGTAAGACATAACCTCATTTCACCTTGACTTTTGTTAAGACTCTGTGGTGGTTTGAATGAGAAATGTCCTCATAGACTCAGGCATTTGAATATGTGGTCAATAGCTGACGAAGTTGTCTTGGGAAGTTATAGGAGGGTGAGGCTTTGCTGAAGGAAGCATGTGACTAGGGGCAGTCTTTGAGGGAGCCTTGTCTCACTTTGAGCCTTGTCTCACTTCCAGTTTTCTCTCTCTGATTCTTCTGTGTGTTGAGAGAGAGGATGTTATCTCAGTGTCCTGTTCCAGCTGCCTGCTGCCTGCTGCAATGCACACTCTGCAATCTGGACTCTCCCTCTAGAACTGTAAACCCAAATAAACCATTTCTCTGATAAGTGCTAAAACCCACCAACTTGAGAAAATACCATGGCCTTCCTTTTAATGTAGAAAATTAGGGCAGCAGCACATTGGGACATTAGTATCTACTGGGACCATTGATTCAGAAGTGAGTCTCCCTTGAATTCTTAAGTGAACAATTGTATTGTGGGTGTGACACTGGTGACCGCCTTGTTGGATCTGTGATTATGTGGAGCAAGCCATGATGCACCCAAGAAAAACCCCTGAACATGCACTCCAAATTCTCCCAGCCAAGAGATAGAGCTGGCAGGTCAGAAGAATATGGTATTGAAGAGAGGTGTGCATGTCACACACAACCCAAGCCTTGTGCCTTTGCTTATACACATGTCTTTCTTCTGCAGAAGCCAGAGGACTCAGAGGACTACTGGTTTCAACAGTTCCTGTAAGGGCACTTCAGGAAATTTAAGGCTTTGGGGGCCCATGTGATCTTGGTCATATAGTCCTTTCTGTTCTGTACAGTGCTTTGAAAATGTAAACATGAAGACCTCTTTTCTGGCATAGCAGGTAAGGCGATCAGACTTGCCATTCTCATAGATGTAACAGGAATAAAATCACTTGCTCTTCTTAGGCACCAGAGGACATGCATAGAACATACGACTGCTCTGAAATTGGAGAGACATGCTAATGTCTTAAACACTGAAGTTCACTGGAGCAGGAAAACACCTGAAGTGTAGCTGGTAGGCTGCTGGAAAATAAAGGAACATGTTTAAATATTACAACCTCCAGGAGCCCTGTCCTTAGAGTCTTGGACACCTCTGAGCTTTATGTCCAGAAACTTCAAGGATATCAGAGAAGCATGCTGTTGTGCTTTGGATGTGGAGAGAAAGCCAGTATCCCTTTGAAGTTTGCCTGGGGCATTCTTTTCTTAGAGAGCTGGCCTTCCCAAGAAATTACTTATGAAAGCCTGAGAAACTGAGATTTGCCCACAATAGCAGCAGGAGACATCCATGAAAGGGAGCAGAGTCCTGAGAGGCTCTAAGATGGTCCTGGCTCAGGGACACAGAATCACAGAGAGTTGGGCTGAACCATAGGACTAAGGAAACTATCTCCCTGATCCCACTTACCACCCTATCCATAGGGCACCTGTACAGCAAGGAGGCACAAATGAAAGAACTGCCCTTCTCAGTCCTCACACAAGAAGATACTAAGGATACACCCAAACCTCAAGAACATGAGAGCATTTTAGCTGTCAACATGTGCAGTTACCACAAACAGTAAGCAGTGGAATTTATCTCTGAGGAAGAAATTTCAGAGTTCTGACAACCTCTGGGAAAAACTGTTGAGACATGATGAACAGGATCACAGTTTGACCAGAACTACTTAATTACACATATCTCTTGTCCTTTATTTGAACCTAAGCCTTAAGTCAGTATCCCAAAGATGACTTGAGTTTCACCGTAATTGTTTCTCTTTCTAAGATGGCCATGTTGAATAGAGCTCTTTCTCTGCTTTAGACAGTTACTTAACTCTTTAATGGTATATTGGTGAGTTATGGTCCATCCTAACTTGTCAGGGCTGCTCAGTGCCAAGGTGTAATGATTATTGTGGACTGTCAACTCTACAGAATCTCGAATCACCTGTGAGACAAGCCTGTGGTCTCAACTGTGCAGGATTATTTAGTCTCTGGTAATATCTATGAGGGATTACATGGATTAGGTTAATTAAGCTGGGAGACCCATACCAAAAGTTAGCATCACGTGGGCTTAGATCCTGGACTGTGCCAAAGCACAAAAGCTAGTTAAGCACAGGGTTCATCACCAGCTGCTTCCGGATTGTGCCTGTGATGTGTCTAGCTGCTTCAAGCTCCTCCTGACATGACTTCTCCACTATGAAAGAATGTACCCTTGAACTGTGAGCCAAAATAAACCCCCTTTCTTTTAAATTTCCCTTTTCAAGGTATTTTTTAACACATCAACAGCAACATAACAAAGACAGCAGACTCTGAAAACAGACTCTGTGACAAAACTTCAAAAAAGATCTATTTGCCCAAGTTTCTATTATGAAAGATAAAGATATTATTATGAAGATACACAAATGGTAAATAAGCTTAAGAAGTGTGTCATCAGACATACAAGCACAAGTCTAATGTTCTACTCTATATCTGTTGGTGCAGCCCACAACCTGAACCCTGTCACGAGCACATGGTAGGGAGCAGGTAGAACAGTGGGAGAAGCAGTTCACTGCTGATGAGAATGCAGCATGGCACAGCTACTTTGTAGAGCTATGGAATGCAAGGCAAAGAACTTGCATCATCCTTCAGAGGCCCCACACTTGTCAGATCAGTTCCACCAGGATGCTTTCAGTGGGGCTTGAGGGCCGGTTCCATTATTATCCACTATGAGACTTTGAGTTAGTGCTCTCAGGCTTTGGAATGGTGCTGATACGAACCTGTGAAGAAATGACCACAAATGTACACATCTGACCCTTGTGCTAAAAAAGATTAAAGAGAACTCAAAGATGTCTAGTTTAGAATTCAGATCCAAGACACAACCCACAGCCCCAGTGACAATTGCTGGAGAATAACAAAAGTAACAAAGGGTAAAGGCTGAAGACAGCACAGAGTAAGTCAGATGATGAAGTTATTCGACAAAAATTTGAAACAGCCAGAGTTACAAAGGCAAACAATGGGACAAGAACAGGTTTTTTAGCAAGTAAATGGAAGTCCATGAGAAGAAGGAATGCACAATGATTAACTCAATTCAGGCCAGGCCATCAATATAGGCGCTAAAGCTATAAAGCTCAAAGGAGCGTATTTTTAAAAGCCACAACTGTGGAGCACATCTGCATACTTTTTTCTAGTTGTTACACCAAAAGCACAAACAAAATAAAAGACACAAATGAGAATTTATCAAATGACAGCTATTCTACCCATGAGACATCACCAAAAAAGTGAAGATAATCAACAAATTAAGAGGAAAAAAGTAACGAGTCACATAAGTGATTAAAAAAATGATATTCAAACTTCTAAAACACAACAGCTCAACAGTAAGAGTAGTATAAGTACAGTTATGAGAACTTAATCATTTATCATAGATGACATTAAATATGCATTAACTATATGAAAAGATATTATTACAAGATTGAAAATCAAAACTACAATGATACACTATTTCTCTTTCTTTCTTTCTTTCTTTCTTTCTTTCTTTCTTTCTTTCTTTCTTTCTTTCTTTCTTTCTTTCTTCTTTCTTTCTTTTAAACATGGTCTCTCTATGTCCCCAGATAGTCTGGAACTTGCTGGGTAGACTAGACTGCCCTGGCCTTAATCTCACAGAAACCCATTGGTCTTAGTCTCACAATTGCTGGGATTGAAGGCATGCACCCCCACATCCAGATGATACACTACTTCTTAACAAATATTTATTGATAAAAGTCAGTGGGCAGGCAGTTACAAATGTCTGTCAGTATGCTCAGAAATGGGACCCTCATCAATCACTGTGTGATATTTGTGGCTGTGAAATGCAAATAACTAAAAGAATATAAACTCTCAAGAAGAGTACAGTAAAGGTAATAAACATTCAAACTGAAATCTCAAGGGCACAGCGGAGAAATGTCAACAAACCTGAGAGAAATGTGATGATTCAGTTTTGAAATTTGACTTATTATGTTATTTAAAATGTCATCATTCCAACAAAAAATACCACTTGATGTCACACATCCAGAGTATCAGTCAGGAAGCATATGGATGATTACCTAGGTCTGGGGCTAGAGGAAGATGAGAGCAATTGGTGTGGCTCTTTTACTGGATCCCAATTTGCTTTTAGGATTAAAAAAATGCTTCAAAATTAGTTTGTGGTGATGGTTGCACAATTCTACAAGTATATTACAATAAGCTATAAGTATTACAAAGAGAAATAATAGGACTTAAAAACAATAGCCTAAAGAAAAATTTCATAACATGGGCTCAACAACAGAACAAAGATCAGACAAGCCAGATCTGAAAAAGTAAGAAATGATCAAAGAACCTTCCTATGAACAAGGAGAGAAAATGTTTTGTAAATCAGGAGCTGGTCTCAGAAACCCTGGAGATAACAGCAACAAAGGCACTTCCATGTCCTGTGTCTCATAGAAAGAGGATGCAATTATCTACAAACACTGAGGAAATCATTGTACCAAGTATCCAGAGTTCAGTGGAGCCAACAACTACAGATTCACAAAGCAGAGTAAACTCCAAACAAACACAAGAAGTCCCGTACCAAAACACACCATCATTAAATTTCTAATAACTCAAGAAAAAAAATGAAAGCAGATATAATATTCTAACCCACATTACTTACAGGAAGACACAATTTAAATAATACAGATTTGTCATAGAAAGTATGAAGGACAGAGGAAATTATACATTTTTATTTTTATCATACTTACGTATTATTCCTATTTTATGTGTATGAGTGTTTTGCCTGCACATATGTAAGTGCATCCATGTCATGCAATGCTCATGGAGGTCAGAAAAGGGCATGAGATCCCTTGAAAGTGGAGTTACAGATGATTGTTAACTGTCATGTGGGGGTTAAGAATCAAACCCAGATCTTCTGCAAGAGCAGTCAGTGCTTTTAACCACTGAGCTGTCTCTCCAACACCATAAAGGCCTTTTTAGATGAGTCAAATTAAAGAAACTTTTGTGAAAATTGTCCATTTTTTTGCTAAAGGAACTAAAGGATGATTTCTAGATGAAAGACCTACTATTAGAAAGCTTGGAACCTCATACAGGAAAGGATGCACGAACACTGACAGGGAAAGATACATATATGGAGTAACCAATTTCTCACAAGTTACTTAATTCTTATGTGACCAATGAAGTAAAAATGTTAGCATATCTCGTGCATTGATTGGTGTGTAGAACGAACACCAAGAGCAATGTTGGAACGGTGCACGTGATGGCAAGGGGTGAAGAAAGCTAAACAGAAATGACAGTTCTAACCCAAGATGGTAAAATACCAAGTTACTAGACCATCGTAAACATGCATGAATATTTCACTTGTGAGATCAAACATTGAGAAGTAAACACAAAATGATATAGAAAATAACTGAATGTAGCAAAATGAAAATCTGTCAAAAAACTTCCATCATGTATCTCTACTCTCCCCCAAGCCACCCTATTCCACTTCTAACCTTGGACCCAGGCTCATCCTTGATCTTCTGACTCAGATTTCTGGACAAGCTTCCTAACCCAGACATGCTTTATTCTCAAGCATAGTTTGTTAGACCCTCCACAGACTGCTCCCATCCTCACCTTGGCCCTGGCCTCCTTATTTGCCAAACACATACTCACCTGCTCACTACCCTGGTAAATTGGGTCCTGTGCATCGACTCTTGATTCTCCTACAGCCCAAGCAATATTGATTTAAGCCCACCCACCATGGCCCCTTGTAGCCTTGGGCTCATGGCTTCTTCTGTTCTCCTTCCTCAAATCTCTGGTCTAGCTTCCTATCCCAGACTAGCTTAATCCTCTCGTATAGTTTGTTAAACTCACTACAGACCATCTCCACCCCTACCTTAGTCCTGATATCCTGATGTGCCTAACACCTGCCTACTAACCTGGTAAATCAAATCCTACCTACTTCCTCTTGATTCCCCTGCAGCCTGAGCACCTCTACTCCTCCAAGCACAATGTGCCCCTTCTACCCTTGGGCCCAGACCCACTCCTGCTTTCCCACCTCAGATTTCTGGACTCCTTTCTTTGTTCAGATCTGCCAACTGAGACCATAACCCACACATCCAGTCTAGGTCAGTTCTCAAGCTTCATTTGTTAGTTGTCCCCACCTCCATCTTGCCCTTGGCCTCCCTCCTGAGCTGCCTACCACAGACCCACCAACTGCATAGATCATTCTACTACCCTGGGAGAACAAGAAGCACACACCAACAAACTTGTCATACCTGAGCAAAAAGCAACCAAGTTACATCAACAATATAAACAGAAACAAACTTCAACTACACAAAGGCAGAATATAATTTCCTATTGGCTACACAACCAACAAACAACCATATGCCCAAAGGGCAGCATAAAAACACAAATAACACAAAAAACCAAAGGAATATGCCCTCAACAAAACCCAACAGGCCAACAGAAGTGGACTGCAATGAGAATCACTCTGTGCAATCCCACGAGACAATATTTAAAAGAACAATCAAAAACATGATCAGAGAACTTCAGGAAAAGACAGGAAAAACAAAAAACAGTAATAGAGAACTCAAAGGAGAGGGCATAAACTTGTGACAGAAGCTCAAGAGAATAAAATAATTGACTGAATGAAATAAAAAAAAAACTTTCAGTACCTGAAAAGTGAATTTGCAAGAGATAGAAATATTAAAGAAAATCCAAGCTGAAATGAAGACAGAATTGAAAACCTCAGCAAGGCAACGTGAAAAGACAGAAGCAATCCCCATAAACAGAATCAGTGAAATGGAAACAAGAATACAAAGAGTGAATGACACAGTAGAAGAACTAGACTTATTAAGCAAAGACTACAATTAAAAAAAATAGAAATGGGATATACAAGAAATGTGGAACACCACAAAAAGTTCAAATCTATGCAGCATAGGCATAGAGGAAGTAGAAGAATCTCTAGTCAAGGGCATTGATGAAAAGTTCAATAGGATTACAGAATAAAATTTCCCTAAATTAAGGAAAGACATGCCTAAACAGATTCAAGAAACACATAGAATACCAATTAGATAGGACCAAAACAAAAACTTCCCACAGCATATCATAGTAAAAACACTAAATATACATAACAAAGAGAGGGTACTCAAAGCTGCCAGAAAAAAAAAAAAAGTTACATATAAAGGAAAATCTATCAGAATTACAGCTGATTTTTAATGCAAATTAGGAAAGTCAGAAAAGCCTGAATCAAAGTATTTCCAGTTCTAAATGACCATGACTCCAACTCAGAAAAATTTACCCTGCAAAGCTATCTATAATAGCTGAAGGGGAACAAAAATTTCCATGACATGAATAGGCTGAAAGAATTCAGATCCATGAAACCAACCCTACATAGAACACTCAAAGCAACACAAAGGACTGAAGATAGGAATGAATATACCCAAGAGGTTGCAGAAAGAAAACAAAGGAAAGTATAATTATGGAAGCACAAAATAGGACCAAGAAAACAAATAAATAAAAATGACAGTAAACACTACACATTTTTTAATAATAATTCTAAATATCAGTGGCCTCAACTCCCTGTCAAAAGACAAAGGCTAGTGGAATGGATTAAGAAACAAATTCCATCTTTCTGTTGTCTTCAAGAAACTCATCACACCTTCAAGGATAGGCATTACCTTAGCGTGAAAGGATGGAAAAACGTATTTCAAGTAATGGCATTAAGAAGCAAGCAAGTGTTGTAATTCTATTATCTGAACAATAAACTTCAAATTAATGCTAATCAGAAGAGGTAAGGAGGGTCCTTTCATTCTAGCAAAGGAACAATCAATCAAGAGGATATTACAAACATGAACATGTATGCACCAAACTCTGTTGCACCTAATATTATAAAAACAGTACTTCAGGACTATAAAACACAGATTAATCCCAACTGAGCAATAGTTGGTGACTCCAATACCTTACTGCCTTTAATAGACTGGTCAACAGGACAAAGAATAAATGAGAGACTTCTGAATTAAATGACATTTTACATCAAATGGACCTAACAGACATCTACAGAATGTTCTACCCCAGCACCAAAGAATACACTTATTAATCAGCAGGCTGTGAATGTTTCTTTAAAATTGACAACATACTAGGGCACAAAGCAAACCACAACAAATACCAAAAATTGAAATAATTCCATACATTCTATTTAGACCATAATGCAATAAAGCTTATATCAACATCTAAAGAAACTCTAGAAACTAGATGAACTCATAGAGATTAAACAACACACTCCAGAATGAATAATGGCTCAAAAAGGACATTAAGAAAGAAATAAAAGTATTTCTGGAACTAAATGAAAATTATGAAATGAAAATGTCTGGGACACCTTAAAAGCAGATTTAAGAGGGAAGTTTATAACTCTAAGTACCAATATTAAAAATAAAAAAGAGCACATATAACTTAACAAAGAAAGAGTGAATATAAGAGCTTGTTCTTGAAGGACTTAAATAGATAAGCAGATCCTTAGCCAAGTTAATGAAACGAAAGAGCAAATCTAAATTTCAAAATAAATTAGAGATGAAAGGGGAAACAGCACAACAGATACCAAAAGGATCCTGAACATTATAAGGGAATACTTTTAAAACCTATACTTTAATAAATTTGGAAACCTAAAATAAATGGATGAATTTATAAATTCATGGAAACAATCAAAGTCACACCAAGAAGATAGCAACAGCTTAAACAAACCCATAACAAATAAGGAAATCAATACAGTAATAGAAAGCATCCTGACTAAAAGGTGGCCAGGCTCAGTTGGATTCAGAGCCAAATTCTACCAGACATTCAAAGAAGATCTACAATCAATATATCTTAAGATGTTCAAAAAGATAGAAACAAAAGGAGAACTCCCAAACTCCTTCTATGAAGCCAGTAGCACTCTTAAGACCAAAACCAGGGAAAGATAGAACAACAGCAACAATAACAAAAAGAAACCTATAGGTTCATATTCTTTCTTAATGAACATAGACACAAAGATTCTTAGCAAAATACAAACTACATACAAACACATATAAAAAAAAATCATCCATCATGATTAAGTCAGCTTTATTTCCAGATGTAAGCATGGTTAAATATAAATAAGTTAATAAATTTGATAAAGCATATAAATGAACTTAAAGACAAAAAACACATGGTCATCTCAATAGAAAAATTCTTTGACAAAATCCAACATGCATTCATATTAAAAGTCCTAGGGAGAATTGGACTGAAGGGAACATTTAAAGCTATAAATGGGGCTACAGGAGACCCTGTCTCAAAAAGACAAATAAATAATAAATAAATAAATAAATAAATAAACTCACAGCCAACAACATTCTAAATAGAGGATAAAATGGAAGCAATCCCATTAAAATCAGGAACCAGACAAGGCTGTACACAATCTCCACTTCTCTTCAACCTATTGCTTGAAACTCTTGTTATAGCAATAAGAAAAGAGAAAGAAATTAAAGGAGTTATAAGTGCAGTAAAAGAGGTCAAATTATCACTATTTGAAAGTGATATTATATATGAGATCCATAAAATTCCACCAGAAAATTGATAGAAATGATTAATACTTTCAGTAAAGTAGCATGTTGCAACATCAACTTAAAAATTCAGTAGCCTTTCTATCTACCAATAACAAGGGAAAAAACATTCAAGGAAAATTAAAGGCATTCAAAAAAATTAAAAATTTAGGAATAAGTCTAATCAAAGACATTAAAGATATCTACAATGAAAATTTTAAATCTTTACAGAATCAGATAGAGGATGACATCAGGAGACAGATGGACCTACTGTGCTCATGGATTGGTAGAATTAAAATTGTGAAAATGACCATCTTACCAAAAGCAATCTATAGATTCAATGCTTTGCTGATTAAAATCCCCATGTTGTTCTTCACAGAAATAGAAAAAGTCCTAAAATTCATATGTACTCACCAAAGACCCCAGATAGGCAAAACAATCTTAGACAAAAGTAGCAATGCTGGGGTTGGGGAGGTCACCATATGAGATCTTAACCTGTATTACAGAGCTGTAGTCATAAAAACAGCGTGGTACTGGCACAAAAACAGACACGTAGATTAATGGAACACAATAGCAGTTTCAAACATGAGTGCATGGAATTTCAGCCACTTGTTATTTTCCAAAGGTGCCAAGAACATATGATGGAGGAAATATGGCATCTTCAACAAATGCTGGCAAAACTGGATCTTGACCTTTAGAAGAATGAAATTGGATCCTTGTCTTTCACCATGCACAAAAGTGAACTCCTAGTGAATCAAAGACCTCAATGTAAAACCTGAAACTCTGAAACTCACAGAAGAAAACATAGGCAGTACTCTACAAGATATAGATGTAGGAAAAGACTTTCTAAATTGCATATCAGTTACCCAGAAATTAAGGTCAACAGTCAACAAATGGGACCTCAATAAGCCACAAAGCTACTGTAGAACTGTAGGGCAAAGCCAGAGGAAAATGTATTAATTCAAAAACCCACTGAAAACTACATATTCAGTATCTGAACATAAGTGCATGTGCCTAAAGGCTCTATAACAAGGAAAACAGTGTCAGACAGGAGAAACTGCCCTTGAATTTGTTGATCAGGGTAGTCCAAAAGACCCCCCAACAAACAGGCCATTGGCATAGTCCCTGATTACCCCCCAGCAATTGAAGTTAAGACCGTATTGCTGAAGATATGTCATAATTTGAACACATGACATGGAGCAATGGAGCTGGAACAAACCCAGACGCCTTCTCCTTTAAGACTAGCTCTTATAGTACTAGAGGATTCTATGCAAGCTTCTAAGGGAGAAAATTAATCAATGTTCCAACCCAGCTCTAAATTATAAAAACCACTATCACTGGAAAAACAAACTATATTAGTGCAGTGGTGGCACTTTTACCTAGGGGATAATCAACAGCTATCTAACTGGACTTAAAGCCCTCTCAAAGGGAAGGAACTGATGGGTAGTACTATAAATATTGCCAAAAACACATCACTGGAGAGGTCATAGATCCTACAGAAAATGCTATCGCTGTCATATATCTAGACAAACGAAGTTTCTTACAGTTTCCTAAATACAAATCCTTATATTTTCAGACAAGCACATCATACAGCACTTATCAAAGAAGCTTCTTTATGGAAGAGATGAAAGCTATTACAGAGGTCCACAACTGGTCACATACAGAGAATGTGAGATATTCTCAGCACTAAATGACAAATCTATAGTGGAATGTACACACTTAACATTCCCAAGGCATAGAGGAACAGGAAGTAGCTAGAATTCTAATACACCCTTTAACTCTCACCAGCAAAGCTTCCTCATACAACAGAGTACGATAGGCACAGAGGACCACAACTGACTAAGTTTTAGAGAGTAAGAGATTGCAGAGTGTGTATCCCTGGATAGGACTCCTTTCTTAAACCTCATCAACCCATGACTCAGGGACCAGTGTAGAACATGGGGCAGAAAGATTGTATGAGCCAGGGTTGGTGCATGAACATAAGGAAACAGGCTTTCAGGCCTCTGGGAACTTGATCATACGAACTTGCAACAATGATGACAGCATGAACAAGACTCATGTCAACTCAATCAGACCAAAACCCAGCAACAAATGGGGGAAATAGGCAACAAGCCCCAACCCTAGCCTAGGAATTAGTGGCAACTGATCATTGCTGGTTGTGTGAGAGTAGATCTTTAAGGAAGAGATGCTAGATAGGCTGACTAGACTTGAGTGGATGAACTTGCATGAAAGAACAACTGGGTACAAATGCTTGACCAGAAAGAACTTAACATGTATGACATGATGCATGAAATCTGATGGAGGGGTGGCTATGGAGAGGTATGGATGGGATCTAAATTTGATTAAGATCTGTTATATGAAATATACAAAAACTCAACAAAAATACTTTTTAAAACTTCAAATACTCAACAAGAAGGCAAGAAAATAGGACAAGATACAAACAAAAATAAACCTAAGTCTAAATTCTAGCACATCCTTAACCATCTTAGGTTCACAGTGTCAAAACACAATAATTAGGGGCTAGAGAGATGGCTCAGCGGTTAACAGTACTGACTACTCTTGCAGAGGACCTGGGTTCAATTCCCAGCACCCACATGGTGGCTATGAACCATCCTTAACTCCAGTTCCAGGGGAATACAAAACCCTCTCCTGACCTCCGCAGCATTGCACGACACAGGTGCACTCACATATATTCAGGCAATACACTCGTACACATAAAATAAAAATAAGTAAAATATTTTTTAAAAATACAATAATTAAAAATGAATTGGTAGTGAGTATAAAAGTCATAATCTGTCATGTCTACATGCTTATGATAAGTCAATAACATGAAAGACAAAAATCACTTTGAAAAGTAAATTATCAGGGGTCAGTGAGATGGCTAATCAGGTGAAAGACTTGTGAACACCTGAGTTTTATCCTTGAAACACACAGTACAGAGACAGACTTGGCTTAAAAAGTTGTCCTCTGTCTTTCACATTTATATTAAGGATGCCTGAAAAAGCCATAGGAATGTGTACTTTTATAAGCTTAATTAAAATTACATATATAATATAGGTATGGGCCTCTGTGTAACAGAAGGCCATCTAACAAAAAGCACAATGTCAGAAAGAGAAACTTCTCTTGAAGTTGTAAGTCAGTTTAGTTCAAGAGACTCATAATGCAATACAGGTTACTGCCACAGTCCTTTGTTGCCCTCCAGAAGCTGAAGGTAAGACTCTGTTGCTGAAGACAGCGAACACTTTGGACAGAAGACTTGAAGAAATTGAGCTGCAATTGACCTGGAAGCTCCTCCCCGAGGACAAACTATCATAATATCAAAAGATGCTATGCAAGAGAGAGAACTAGCAATGGTCCTCCCAAGCTGTAAAGCCTACAAAACACAACAATCACTGGCATAAACAAAGCTTAAGTTTCATAAACCAATGTAATTTTTATTATATTCTAAATATACATCCCTATATTCACAGATAAACATAGTTCTCACCACTCTTTAAAGAAAATTCTTTTTGCAACAGATGTAGACAATTACAAATTCTACAACTTGTCAGAATTCCCAGCTACAGTTTAAACATCTACGATGCAACCTCTACTCCTACGGCTTAGGGAAGGTCATAGAAGAAAGGGAAAGAAAGATTGTAGAATTCAGAGGATGAGGAAATAATAGAGAAGCTGTACCTAGGAAATCTGGACAATATGCTATCCTAACAAGACCTGCATAAACACAATACCAATTGAATATCCTACTGTGGATGGGAAAAGTTACACAAATTCCCATCTCTCTAGATGAAGAACTACAGGCAGTTAACGGCTGTGGACAGAAGGACAACCAGCTTCTGTAGAGATGAGTTCCCTAATAGGTTATTTCCCTCTGTTTCTTTCATTGCTGTGATTAAAACACTGATCAAAACTAAATGTGGAGGAAAGAGTTCATCTTATATCTCCCAGGTCCCAGTCATCACTGAAGAAAGTGATTAGGAACTCAGGGCAGAAACTTGGAGACAAGAGCAAGACAGGCCATGGATGATTGCTGCTTACTGTCTTGCTTTTATGGCCTAAACTCAGCCTGCTTTCTTACATAACACAAGACTGCCTGCCAAGGGATAGGGTCCTTCCACACCACTCAACAATCAAGAAAATGCCTCACAGACATGGTCACAGGCCAGTCTAATGAGGAAATTCCTTAACTGAGGTTCCCTCTACCCAAGTTGACAACTGAAGCTATCTAGCACAATTGACTTCTTGTCAACTTGACAGACACACATATCAGTATTTCATCATAACCTTTTCATTTCTTGTACCCAGGATATGATTTTAATATTAATATTACAACGTAAAAGAGTAAAACTATTAAACTTCCATAGAGTTTAAAAAATTCAAAGTCTCTTTAAAAAGTTTCTTAGTTGTGGACTCCTTTAAAATTCAGAAACAAGTAACATACCATCTTATTTCATACTTAATGAAACCACATCCAGCACTATATCTCAATGTTGGACATCTGGAATTCATTCATGTTCTTCTGGGCCCCAGAGGGGTTGGACAACACCTCTTCCCTGGTTCTACCATCCACAGCATACACAACTTGTCTCTTAGACTCAGGCTAGCTCCGTTCCACACCTGCTCCTGCTATTCGTGGATGTCCCATGGTCCTGAAACTCCAATATGTTGGAGTCTCCATCACAACTGTGGCAACACCTTTACCAAGGGAGTCTCCTGACTTCTCAGAGTACTAAGCCTCAGCTGTTTTCCATGAACCCCTTATGCATTCCAAACCATGTAGGAGACTCTTACATATCACCAAGTCCTGCTTCCAGCTTGAGATGGAGCACCTGTGGACTACAACTTTTGCTTGCTGACCCTGAGGAAATACATCCCAGAAGATTGCACATCACAAATGCTGCTCTTTTGTTACTCACAGCTGATTTTTGAGCCCCAGCTAAAGGAGATGGTCAGTGCTCCAGGTTCCAGCCCTGAGTTTTTGCTTCTGTTGATTATGAACTGTGAGTTGTAATCCAAATATATCATTTCCTCTCCAAGTTGGTTTTGGTCAGTGTTTTTATCACATCAGTAGAAATAAAACTAGGACAGAAGTTGGTGCCAGGATCATTGGGATATTACTGTGACAGATCTGACCATGTGGCTTTGGGGAAGATAGTGGAAGCATTTGGAACTTTGGGCTGGAAAAGCCATTGGGTGCTCAGAGCTTAGTGAGTAGTTCTCAGAGCTTAGTGAGTATTGCTCTGGAACTTGGAACTAAATATATTCAGTACACACACATGCACACACACATATACATATGTAACAATAATAATCAAGGGAGAACTCACCAAGTTGAGAGGGAGTAAAAGGAACATATGAGGAGTTGGAAAGGGAAAATTCCAGGTGGGGATGATGAGATTATAGTGCTCATGTATGAAATTCTCAAAAACAAAAACAATTAAATTAATGGGTAACTGATATACCATGCAAGCATTAATTCCTAAGACAAAATCTGGTCTCAGCATATTAATATGAGATACATTACAGTTGATAACAAAACAATAAATACAGACCTGGCATGATCATGAAGGAGTCATTCTGTCAGGATTTTATCATAATTCTACATGTGACAATTCTAAATAACGAAGATTAAAAATAAGAGAAAAAAATAATAGAGCTGAAAGAAGTAAATATATTTCTAATGTGTTAGCATTCTATGCTCTGAAAAAAGAACAGACAAACAACCAATTGCAGGGTAAGTATAGTAAGCAACAGCTTTCAAATATAGAAATGATCAAGAAAAATACATCCAAGTGGCATACCTGGGTCATATGTTTGTTCTATCTTTACCTGTTGGATGAATCTGTATATTGATTTATATAGTGGCTACTCTAGTTTATACTTCCATCAACAGTAAAAGGGCTGATTTTTCCATCCTTCTGTGCAAGCACATTCTTCCATTTGTTTACTTGATAATAGCCATTATACCTGGGGTGTGATAGAATCACAGAATAGTTTTAAATTTTGTTTCCTTGATGACTAATTATATGGAATTCCTTTAAATATTAGTCACTGCATTTATTTCATCTTTTGAGAATTATCTGTCAGATTCATAGTCACTTTTGAATCAGTTGTTTCCATGTTTATCTTATGAATTTTAAGAGTGTTTTTCTATTCCTGTAGTGGGAAGGTACTGGGATTTTTATTGGGATTTCATTTTGCCTGTGGATTGCTTTTAGTAAGATAACCATTTTCACAATACTGATCATTCTGATCCATGAGTTATTGTCTCCCTCAATTTCTTTCTTTGGTATTTTAATGTTTTCATTATAGAAGTCTTATTTTCTTGAGTAGGTTTAATCCAAAGTATTATTTGAGGCTATTAGGAAAGGAATTGCTTCTCTGATTTTTTTTCTCATTATGTTGGTCATTGATTTAGAGGAAGACTACTAATTTTTCTACATTAATTATATATCCTTCCACAGAGACTTTATCAACTCTAAGTTTTTTTTTTTGTATATTTAAGGTCTCTTACACATAGAATCATAGAATCATATACCTGCAAATAAGGAGAACTTCCCTTCTTACTTTCCAGTTCGTATCCACTTTATTTCCTGTCTTGCTCCAAGATTTCAAGCACTAATTAAATATGTATGCAGAAAGTGAACACCCTTGTGTTGGTCCTGATTTTAGTGAGGATACTTGGAGTTTTTCCCCATTAGCACAATGTTGACTAGAAATTTGTTATATACGGCTTTGAAAATGTTGAGATATACTCGCTCCATATTCTCTAGAATATTTATCATAGTTATGTGGGATTATTATCAAAAGTTTATTTCCATCTATTGAGGTGATCATTTAATTTCTGTTTTTGAGACCATTAATATGATAAGTTACATTTATTGATTTATGTATATTGAACCATCTCTGATTCTAGAATTAAGCCAATTGATCATGAAGGTTGATGATTTTCATGTTCATCAGTTTGAAATTACTTTATTGAGATTTTGTTATGCCTACGTTGATCAGGGTAATTGAATTCTAATTTAATTTTGTTGCTGTTTCTTTATCTGATTTTATTATCAGTGTAATCCTGGCCTTAAATAAATTTAGAAACATTCCTTTTTTTTCTACTTTATGAAGTATCTCGGGAAACATTCTTTTAAATGTCTTAGAATTCTGCAGTGAATTCATCTTAACCTGTGCTTTTTAGTCAGAATTTTTGTGTAGTTTGAATTTCATCACTTGTTATAGATCTGTTTAAATTGTTTATATCATCTTGTTTTTTTACTTTGATATGTCATGTACATGTAAAAATACATCGATGTCTTTTTAATTTTCCATGTTGGTGGCTTAGAGAGTTATACAAAGTATAGCCTTATGGTTTTTGAGATTTTATTGATTATCTGTTGTAATTTCTACCATCTACTCTCCAATCTTATTAATTTGGGTCTTCTTTCCCTTTGAGGTAATTAGGCTCAGAGTTTGTCAATGACATCTTTTCAAAAACCAGTTCTTCATTTTATTCATTATTTTTACAGTTTTGTTATATTTCTAATTCATTGATTTCTGCCATGATTTTAATTCTTTCTTTCCATCTACTATTCTTTAGTTCTTGATCTTTTTCTAAAACATTAAAGTACATCATTAAGTACTTTATTTGAAATCTCTCTAATTTTTAATGGTGACACTTGTGGCTGTAAACTACCCTCTTAGGACTGTTTTCCTTTTATTGTATGTTTTCATTTTCATTTGATTCTAGGATTTTTAAAATTTATTTCTTGATTCTCTCATTGGTTTATTCATTAATCGTTAGTTTTTCTGTTTAATTTACAAGAGTTTGACTATTTTATGTAATACCTCTTGCTGCTGATTCCTAATTATTCCTTTGAGCAGATATAATTCAAGAAGCTTTGTATAATTTCCTATACTATATTTTGGGAGGAAGGGGTTCTTTTTGAGACAGGGACTCTCTGTAGCCCCAGCTGGCCTGGAACTCAGTATGTAGACCAGGCTGGCCTTGTACTCACTGAGAGCCACATGCCTCTGCCTTCCAAGTGCTGGGATTAAAGATGTGTACCATCACACTAAGCACCTATACTTTTTGAGATTTGCTTCTTGTCCTATAATATGATTGACTTTGAGAAAGTTCTATGAGTTGCTTAGAATGATGTGTCTTCTGCTATGTTTGGATGGAACATCCTTTGAATGATTTCAGTTCCATTTGATTGATGATATCATTTAATTTAAAAAATTCTATTTCTTCTCTTTCAGAAGATCTGCCTATTGATGAGGCTGAGCTATTAATCTACTCACTATTATTACTTTTAAAAATCTATGCTTTTATATTTAGCACTATTTGTTTTATGAAGCTGCATGCACTGTGTTCACTGTGTCTGTGTTCAGAATTTTAAAGCTCTCTTGAGGGATTGTTGTTTTTATCAGTATCAGGTGACTTTCTTCAGGTTTTCTGACTAGTTCATGATTAAAGCTATTTTGTGAGCTATTATATATTAACACAGATACCTTCTTTTATCCAAATTCCATTTATTTGGAATTCCTTTTCCCTTACTTTATCTTAAGGCAGTATCTATTTTTGATAGTGAGATACATTTCTTGATACAATCGAATAGATCCTATTTTAATCCCAATCTTCTATCCTCCTCTACATGAGTGAAATGACACCATTAGTATCCAAAGTTAGTTTTAGTTGAGTATTGATTCTTGTAATCTTTTTGTTTTTGATGGTTTTGTAGGGTTTGATGTTTTCCTCTTCCTCTTGTGGTTAAATACACTTCTAGCGTAGTTTATTCTTTCCTCTAGATTTATGAATTTGTTTATCTGTGTCTTCAGTCTGAAAAATTCCTTCCAGTCTGTTCACTACAGTTGGTTTAGTGTTATTAATTGCTTTAGCCTGTTGTTATCAGATAAAACTCACTTTTATAATTCTATTTTGACAGCTTTGTTAGGTATAATAGTCTAAGGTGGCAGATGTTGTCTTGCGAACCTTGAAATATATCATTCCAAGATTGCCTGAAGTTTAATTTTTCTGTTGTGAAATCAGCTGTTATTGTCATGGGCCTGCTCTTAGAAATGACTTGGTATTTCTCTCTTACAGTGGCCAGTATACTTTTAATGACCTGTATGTTCACTGCTTTAAGTGTAACATGATTTATGTAGTTTCTTATCTATTCTTGTCTAATTGGTGTTCTTTCTGTCACTTGAACCTGGATGCGTGTCTATTTCCTTTGATTTTGGGAAAATTCTGCTATGATTTTATTCAAAGTAGTTTCTGTCCCTTCGGTGTGATATTATTCTACTGCCATGATTCATAGATTTTTTTTCTTTTTATAGACTATGTCACATGATCTTTGTGAACATTTTTATTAATTCATAATTATCATTGACAGAACGTTCCAATTTGTTAACATTGAATTTAAGCCATAATAGTCTGTTGCCCCCCTTATCCATTCTATATGGTTTTCTGCTGAGCTTTAATTTGACATATGGAAATTGTATTTACCATGTTTGTTTTTTCTTCAGTGTTTCCATTGAGTTAATGAATAATATTTTCTATTCTATAGCTATTTCTTTGATAGGCTGTATTTTTCTGGAATTCATTTAGTAATTTTTGTCTTCTTTGATTTCTGTGAAAATTTTAATAATTATTCTTTTGATTTTTTCAAAATTTATTCTCATTGTGGGTAGTACTCTAGGATTGCTAGTTTAGAAAGAGACACAGTGCCTTAGTTTTTCATGTTTCTTAGGGTGGGCAACCTGGCACAGAAAAGCTGATGGAGACTGTGGGGTGGAACAAGCTGGTGGTGGGCATTTCAAATATGAACCTATGAGAACTCATGCCTTTGTAAGTCACCCTTTCCAGGATGTGATGAACTATGCTAAACCCCAAATAGAAGGCGTTCTGTGGGTTTGTCAGCCCTAGGACCTCAGAGGGCTCTGGTGCTTGGGTCTCCCCAGAAGGACGGGGGAGAAACTATGGCAAAACAGAGGGGAAAAGGAGGGGTGAAATGGTGTGAATACAGCACTCATGTGAAATTCTCAAAACTTTTAAAAATTAAATTAAAAATAGAAAGGAAATTACCCTTAAGTGCCCATCATTTTAGGATATAAAAGGATACTAATAGTTCTACGTGCACTAATATATTAGTTACTGTAGGTATGAATGGATCCTCAAAAAGGAAAAAAGGCAGAGAAAGACCCTGTAGTGCTTGTAGGAAAGTAAACAAGGGGAACGTAGTAGAGGGAACACTGAGCAGAGGAGGAGATGAGGTGGGGTGGGCTACAGACATACTGTAAACAGAAACGCAAATCAATGCACTCACAGAATGTTCTAGCTAGCCTCTACTGCTGTGACAGAAACACTGACCAAAACCAATTTTTAGTGGAAAGGGTTTATTTGGTTACAGCACAGTCTAAGATCAAGGGAAGCCAAGACAGGAATTCAGGAGCAAGAACATGGAAGTACTCTGCTTACTGGCTTTCTCCCCTGAGCTGTGCTCAGCCTGTTTTCTTATACATATTACCAAGTCCTGCTTCCAACTTGAGATACAGCCGCAGACCCCTCTGGACCACAGTTTCTGTGTGCTGACCCTGAGGAAATACATCCCGGATTTCACCTCAATTAATGCCGGTCTCTTTTTGCCCATAGATGATTTTCAGCCACAGCTAATCAGCATCAACTGTCCTAGTAACACACAAAAGGTTTCACTTCCAAAAATTCTTAATTCAACACAAATAGCCCTACCTGGTAGAGTCTTTGCTTCCCCTTGAAACTTTACAGGTCAGGTCTCTGACTCTTTCAGCATTATCTTTCAAGTTCCACAGAACAGCTGACTGATCTCCAAGCACTCAATGGCTGTTCCAGTCCAAAGCCCCCAAAACTTTCTTAATCCTCCCCAGAACAACTGGGTCAGATTTGTCACAGCAATAGCCTACTCTCTGGTACCAGCTTTTCTTCTAGTTACCGTCTATTGCTGTGATAAAAATACTGACCAAAACTCAAAAGGGTTTATTTGGCTTATAGCACAGTTCATCATCAAGGGAAGTCAAGGCCCTAACTAAAGGCAGGATCCAGGAGCACAGCCCATGGAAGTATGCTGCTTACTGACTTTCTTCCCTGGGTTGTGCTCAGCCTGCTCTCTTATACAATACAGTACCACCTGCCCAGGGGTGGTACTGCGCACAGTGTACTGAACCCTCCCACATCACTCGACAATAAGAAAATGTCCCACAGACAAGGCCACAGGCCTATCAAATGAGAAAGTTCCTCAACTGAGATTCCCTCTAACCTGGGGTGTCAAGCTGACAACTAAAGCTACCCATCACACAGAATGTAGTCCAATTCTGAGTCTCAAGAGGCTGAATCACACACAACCCAAGCAGTCAAGCCAATCTATGTGTTTGCTTGTTTGAAAAATAAAATAAAAGAATTTATTACATTGGTTTATTTTGAAATAACAACAGCTGAATTATACTTGAGAAGCTAAGAACACAGTAATTGCTCAATCCTTGAGGCTAAGTGCCTCAGTATTTGGAGTAGTTCATATTAGCGGTCTCACATGGAGAGCTTGACAAACTGGTATTGCTCAGTCCACGAGCAATCCTCAAAAGTAGGTGCCTCAACAGTTCCAATAAAGTGCTGAGAACTTGGAAGATTCCTGGAAAACTGTTCCTTAGTCAGTGACTGAAGCCTGGAGATATTGATTCTGATATCAGCGAAGGACTCTAGAGCATCAGCAACAGGTTAGATCAAATCCGTGGCAAAAGGAAAGGCCAAGGAAGCAAAAGATAATCTCCCTTTTACCAAGCCTGTTTTAACTGGGCTGTCCCCAGTAGATGCCACTCACATTTGGGGTGGATCTTCACACACCACTTAAGGCGATCCATATAGTCCTTCAGCTAAGATTCCCAACTCAGATGATTCAAATGTATGAGAAATTGCTATTAAAAGCAACGATCCCACATTCTTAGGCTGCAGAACCACTGTTTTCACATTGTCATGGAGATCTTTTGGAAATGCCACCTCACCATGGCTCCATCAAATGCCAAGTGCCAAGTACAAAATTCTGATTGCCATGAAAAGAGAAGAGGGTTTTTCCCAGCATCCCCCGAGAATCCCTTTGCTGTCCTGGCTGTGAACTAGCTCTTAAAGTTTCTGTTATTCTAATAGCTATTTTCTTCTTTTCCCAGTTTATCATCCAGAGACGCTGAGACACTATACCTGAATGTTACCTTTCATGGGCTAGACTTCTGTAATGTGAAATTACAACACAAATACTGGGTTTTATTATGATATTTTCATAAATATATATCATTATACTTTGATTTTATTCAACTTCTCTGCTCTGCTATCTTCATCATATTTCTTTTCCTCCTGCTGATCCCCTCCTCATCTCCAAATATTGGAATATTAGTGTAAAAGCTTAGCCCACAGCGTAGCCCAACAGGCATGGCTACCTGTTTGTAATATGCCAAATAAATTCACAAGTAATTGTGAAATGCAAAAAAGATTTATTCAATGTTGTCACATGAAGAGTAACAAAAAACGTCATCCAGTGATCCCTAAGTCCATTTTGGTTCCCTGATGTGAGGTTTCAATTTAAATAGAATACAAGAGGTGATTACAATTAATCAGTTCTGGTCAAATTGTGGTTAAGCCCATAACTGACCATCATTCTCTTGTCTGTAGTCTGTCCTGCTCTGTGGTCTCATAAGTGTGTAGTAAATATGTTCTGGGAAACATGTTCTTTCTATGGTTCTTACCAGGTCTTCAACTTTTCCTTTTCCCAGCATTGGATTTTTGAGGATATTTTAATCCTTTGGGTGGACCTACTGCTGCAAAAGTTTGGGAGCTCAAAGGAGGGGCATAACTACCTCTTTAGAATGTCCTCTCTTCTGAAATGGAGTTTACAGTTCACCTCTCTTTGCATTTAGACTACAATCTTGAAAGAATTTGGGTGATATGCTATATTTAGGGGTGAAAATTTCTGCTGTGGTTGAAACAAATTTCATGGAAAGAAGACAACAGCTAAGTTTAGAACACATTCAGTTAGCATCAAGTTACCAAGCATAAGAATTGCTTTTCTAAAATTTCTGGGTTGTAGTTACTTTTGGAGGGGTCTGTTGTATTTGACTACATTTCTCATTTTTGGTTTTCACTTAGGTAACATCTTCCTATGAGGCTGGTCTTGAGTTCAAGCTCTTCTTGCTTCAGTCTCCCAAGTGCCCAGCATGGCTTCATTTTGATTCTGATAACTTCTTCTTCCTTTTTTTTGCACAATTGCTTAACAGGCAAATTATCTGATATTTATGTCTCAACTGCCCCACATCACTAGAATGGGATTTTTCTGATAGGTCTGATCTAAGCCTACATTGACAATTGACCATGAAATACTTCATGTTCAAATTCAGCAACTAAGAAATATAGAAGACTTCCTCTTAGGCAAACCCACCAAGAATCTTTTTTTTTTGAGTTTAATATTATTTCTCCAATGGATGATCTCTTAGCATCTCAAAAGAATACTCAGGTTATTTTGTTGAAAGCTGAACTTCTGTAGAATGTTAACAACAACAAAAATTTACAACCTTTAGAAGGAGGATATATAACACAGGCAACACGACCAAATATTAAAAAAAAAACTAAGTAGATAATTAAGTACTGGTTTGAGTTGCATTTTTAAGCATTTGGTTGATTATAAATTCTTTGGAAAAGAACCAAAACTGTCTATGGCAAAAGATACAGATATTCATGGTTAGAATTTTTTTGAAAGCTTAACAGTTGACAAAAATGTATAGTTATTTTTGCTTAAAGATAATAGCCATGCCAGTGGCAGCAGGCTGGGAGTCAGAGACTCAGCTCTGTGTTTTGACCTGTAGTAGCCTGAGCAAATCTTCCCAAGACTTCCATGGGTTGAATCCAGGATTCTTGACTTCATGACAAAAAGAAGAATTTCAGGGTAAGTCAATATGAAGCAGGGTTGGAGCAAAGATTTTTATATTCTTCTCTGCCAGATATTCAGAAAATTATAGATTTGTATCTGACAAAAGAGTAAGGCCACACTGAAGGCACATATACACATATCTTAAGCATGGTTCTTTGTTTCTTTAACATTCTTATTTGAAATATATATTATGAAAGGAAGTTTATCTCTGCATAGGCAAGCTTAATAGCAATTTTGTTAGTTGTACTGGAATTCTTGACTCATCAGGCGACAGACTTCAACCAGACTCCAGTAAAGTCTCCCTTTACGTCCCTGTGCTATTTCTCTTCCCTGTCTTTCTCTCTTGCCTCAATACTACTATTAGGAAAAAATAAACACAAGCCTAGAAAAGGCTAATGTCATTACCACCTTAAGTTTTGAGTATTTACTGCTCCAAGTAAATATTGATTATAAGAATCCAATGAACAGAGACCAAATCTAACATTGTGTACAAAAAAAAGGATTTTTCTTCGTAACTTTATAATTTATATCCATATGAAGTCAGATATTATATATAACATATGATTATAACAAAGTGTAGTATCTATTAGCAAGGAATTAATGTTGAATTATAATTTTATCATCTGTTAATGCAAAACAACAACAACAACAGCAACAAGAATCCACTGCTCTTGTCGAACTGAAAAAATAAGTAACTTATTCTGAAGCCAAATATGAGTGACCATGGCCCACGAACATAGATTTAGGTTACACCAAATAACATAGTCCAAAGTGGTCAAAGTTTCATGATATATTTATGGTAATATAACAAAGAAAGTTCCAAATTATGTGCTTTTAAATGTACTGGTGGATATACCAATTATAGCCAAGCCTGGAAATTTCTTAAATCTTCAGATGCTATCTGGTGGTATTCTTAGGTTTTGGGTTGGTGGAAGATAGGGGTCTGTTTATATGCTGAAAGAAGATTTTCAAAATAGTCACAAAGATGTTTGATAAGCCACAGAGGTAGGCAAAAAAAGTGACTACTTAAATGTCTAAGACAACCCAAGGTAATTTGATTCCGAATTTGCCTCATTTCAATTCCTCACAATCTTTAAATTTCTAACCTGCTTTTTTTGTTTAAAGTATGTATAGCTTTTTTCTGAGAACTACAGCTAACATTCAAATAGCAAAATCAGCATTTCTCAACATTGATAAAATATATGTCTGTTATATGTGTTACCAGAAATTTTGGAGAGTCCTATTTGGGGTGTCACATATTACCATAGAAGTTGGGGCCCTTTCTGAGAATTTCTACTCTTGATAATAAAATAATTTAAGAACATATTCAGAAGGAATCTTGAGAATAACTAAATTAGACTTTAAAAGAAAATCCCCCTGGGTGGGCAAGCTCAAGTCTTAGCAGCTGTCTGGAGGCAGATGATGAAGAGGAAGTGAGAAAGGTCATGACATTTTTATTTAGCCACATGAAAGAAAAGTAGTGACATCGAAGGAGTGTATCAGAGAAAAAGTGAAGAAACACAACCTCTTAGAGTGTGTACTCAGGCTTAGGCAAGTTCTGAGAAAAAGAGACAGAAAAGAAGAAAAAGGAAACGTTGCACCCCTTTGAGTGAGAACTCAGAAAGGCAGGCAGACTTACAGAGTGCCATGGCCTCTCAGTTGTGATTCACAGAGAGTACAATTCTGAGAAGGAAAAGTATATTATCCCATTAAGAAGAAAATTATTTCTCCTTAGGTGATTGACTGTCGCAACTGGAATAGAAGACATTCACTCATAGGTACAGTTTCTTTCTTTCTCTTTGGCTAGAGGAAATACCTTTCCCTTAACGGGCCTTCAATGCTAAGGTAACATATCGAGTAAAGTAAAAAAAAAAAAAGTTGTAAAAGTCTTTTGTTTGTTTGTGCATATAGGATAATCTTTTAATTTTTCTTTTTTTAAATTGATTTTTTTTGTGTGTATTT
>NW_008353359.1:115938-117368 GCF_000622305.1 Nannospalax galili
CCCCCCCCCCCCGGAGTCCAGATACTCTGTCGTCCCTGTTACTGCCCACAGTGTTGTCAGTGCTCCCAGCCATTCATCACTGCAAGTCCATCCGCTGAGTCTCGATCTAGAGTTCCTTGTTTTGGGAAGATCAGCTCTTGTTAATCTAGCAACATCAGTTGCCAACATTCCTTCAGATAAGATTAGGGTCTGTTGTTCATTTTTTAAGTTCTTTGCTGGGTTATTGTCTGCCTGAGTTTGCTTGGGACTTGTGTATGCTGACATCCACACCACAGAATCACCTGAGCAGGTTCCCAGGAGCTTGTAGGACTCTGTTTCCATATTGTCATGCACATCCTCCCTGGCTCTTATGTTCTCTCTGGCCCCTCTTCCATAATGGTTCCTGAGACTTAGGTGGGTGAAGTTTAATAAAGGGGTCCTGTACAAGGACCATTATTTAGCAGACTCTTGTGCTCTATACTTTGTCTATTTGTGACCTTTTGTGTTCCTGGCCCTCAGCCACATGAAGGGCTTCATTATTGAGAACAGATTCCTTAGTGTCCTCTTGCTTATCCCTATTCTACATTCCATGAGTGTTAGATGTAGAGGTTGCATTGAAGATGTGTCACTTAGGCCTGGGCAATTCATAGACAATGTCCATGTGTGACCAGTTGTGGTACTTGGTATTAGTCTCTGACTGCTGCAAAATGGGTTTCTTTGATGAGTAGTGACTGAGATATTTGATTATAAGGATTTGGTGCTAGGATCCACATATGAGGAAGAACGTATGTCGTTTGTTTTTCTAAGTCTGTGTTACTTCACTTAGTATAACTAGTTTCTAGTTCATTTACCTGAAAATTTCATGATTTCATCTTTCTTAACTGCTGAATAGAACTCCATCGTGTAAATGAACCACATTTTCATTATCTACTCATCAGTTGAGGGACACTTAGGTTACTTCCATTTCTTAGCTATTGTGAAAAGAGCAGCAACAAACATGGATGTACACGTGTCTCTGCAATAAGATGAGTTCTTTGGATATATGCCAAGGAGTGGTATAACTGGGTCAAAAGATAGATTCATTTTAGTTTTTAAAGAGTTCTCACCACTGCTTTCTATAGTAATTGAACAAGTTTGCAATCCCACCAGCAATGGTTGAGCATTCCCCTTTCCCAACATCTTTTCCAACATTTGGTATAATATGTTCTCTTGATTTTAGCTAGTCTGACTGGGGTAAGATGAAATCTTAAAGTGGTTTTAATTTGCATTTCCCTAATTATTAGTGATGTTGAACATCTTTCAAGATGATTCTTAGCCATCTTCTTCTTTTGAGAACCCTCTGTTCAGCTCCTTAGCCCATCTTTTAACTGGGTTACTTCCTGTCTTGATTCTCTGTTTTTTCAGTTCGTTATATATTCTGGATGTTAAACCTCTGTCAGATGTGTCGCTGG
>NW_008353359.1:117420-121551 GCF_000622305.1 Nannospalax galili
CTTCACTTCCTTGGTTGCTTCTTTTGATGTTACAGAAGCTTTTTAGTTTAATGAGGTCCCATTTGTTGATTCTTGACCTTGTTTCCTGAGCGATTGATGTCTGGTTTAGAAAATCCTTTCCTACACCTGTATCTTATAGATTATTGCCCATGTTTTCTTCTAACAGCTTCAGAGTTTCAGGCTTTACATTGAGGTCTTTGAACCATTTGCAGTTGACTTTTGTGCACACTGAAAGAGAGGGATATTCTTCTACAGATGGAGATCCAGTTTTGCCAGCACCATAAGCTGAAGATGCTGTATATCTTCCAGTGAATGTTCTTAGCCTCTTTGTCAAATATCATGTGACTGAAATTGCATGTACTCATATTTGGGTCTTCAGGTTTGTTCCATTGATTTACAGGTCTATTTTTGTGCTAGTACCATTTGTTTTTATGACAATAGCTCTGTAAAATAGTTTGAGTAATCCCTCCTGCACCTCATCTCTTAGTGCTCAAGGTCACTTTGGCTATCTGAGTTCTTTTGTGCTTCCATATGTGTGCTGGATAGCTTTAGTGTCAACTTGACACACCTGGGTTGAGGGAGCCACAATTGGGGAATTTCCTCTATTGGACTGGCCTGTGGCCATGTCTGAGGGGCATCTTCTTGATAACTGATGTGGGACGGCCCAGCCCACTGTGGGTGATGCCACCCCTGGGCAGGTGGGTGTGTGTTGCATAAGAAAGCAGGCCAAGCAGGGGCCAGGGGAGCAAGCCAGTAAGCAACATTCCTCCATGGCCTGTGTTCCAGCTCCTGCCTCCAAGTTCCTGCCCTGAGTTCCTACCTTGGGCTCCCTGATGAACTACGACCTGGGAGATGTAAGACAAATAAACCCTTTCCTCCCCAAGCTGGTAGTGGTCAGAGTGTTCTGTCATAGCAATGGAGAAACAAAGTAAGACAATATGAATTTTAGGATTTTTTTTCCAGTTCTATGAAGAATGCCATGGGGATTTGATTGGCATTGCACTGAATCTATAAATGTTTTTTGGTAGGATGATCATTTTCACAATATCAGTTCTTCCAGTTCATGAGTGTGGGATAGCCTTCTATCTTCTGGTGTCTTCCTCAATCTCTTTCTTTAAAAAAGTTTAAAAATTTTCATTGTTGAGGTCTTTAATGTCTTTGTTCAGGTTTATTCTGAGGTATTTTATTTTTTATTTGAGGCTATTGTGAAAAGGAGTGTGTGATGGTTTGAATGAAAATGTCCCTGATAGCCTCCAAGGATTTAGAGATTTTGCCCCCAGATGATGGCATTGTTTTGGGAGGTTGTAGAAGGTGTGGCTATCCTGGAGGAAGCACATTACTGGGGGTGGGCTTAGAGAATTCTTTTCTTTTTTTTTTGTCTTTCTGAGACAGGGTCTCCCTGTAGCCCCAGCTGTCCTGGAACTCACTATGTAGACCAGGCTGACCTTGAACCCACAGAGATCTGCCTGCCTCTGCCTCTGAGTGCTGGGATTAAAGGCTTGTGCCACCATGCCCAGCCATTCTTAAGCCTTGATGTATCTCCAGTTGCTCTCTTGCTTCCTCTGCCTGTGTGATGATGTGAGAGCTTAGGTTCTGCTGCTCCTGATCCAGCCACCTCCAGCCACTGTGCCTCCCTGCCATGATGGACTGTAATTCCCTGGAACCATAAGCTTAAATAAACTCTTTCTTTTATAAGTTGTTTTGGTCAGTGTTTCTATGACAGCAGCAGAAAAGTGATTAATACAGAATGTTTCCATGCAGTCTTTCTCTGATTGTTTGTTATTGGTATATAGAAAGGCCACTTTACTAAAGGCATTAATGATTTCTAGGAATTTTCTGGATGAAATTTTTGGCATCTCTTAGATATATCATCTGCAAAAAGGGATAATTTGACCTCTACTTTTCCAATTATTACTCCTTTAGTTTCCTTCTCTTGTCCTATTGCTCTTGAAAGTGTTTCAAGCATTATGTTAAAAAGGAGTGGAGATAGTGTACAGTCTTGTCTGGTTCCTGATTTTAATGGGAACACTTCTAGTTTTTCTCCATTCCCTCAGAATTATGTTGGCTGTGGGTTTGTTATATATGGCTTTAATTATGTTGAGGTATGTTCCCTCCATGCCAATTCCCTCTAGGACTTTAAACATAAAAGCGTGTTGAATTTTGTCAAAGGCCTTCTCTGCATCTGTTGAGATGACCATGTGGTTTTTGTCTTTGTATCCATTTATATGATCTCTGGAATAAAACTGACTTGATCTTGGTGAATGATCTTTTTGATGTGTGTCTCTACATGGTTTGCAAATATTTTGTTGAGAATTTTTGCATCTATGTTCATTAAGAATATAGATCTATAGTTTTCATTTTTGGGTTCTAACTTTACTAGTTTTGGGTATTAGAGTGATGCTGGCTTCATAGAAGAAATCTGGAATTTCTCCCTGTATTTCTATCTTTTTGAATGAATTAAGTGGTATTGGATATAGATCTTCTTTAAAAATCTGGTAGAATTCTGCTGTAAATGCATCTGGTCCTGGGCTTTTTTCAGTCAGGAGATTTGGTATTACTTATATCCATTTCCTTCTGTATTATTTCCTTATGTGTTGTGGGTCTGTTTAAGTTGTTGATCTCGGTTTAGTTTTGGTGATTCTCATACTTTTTGATACCTGTCCATTTCTTTTAGGTTTTCAAATTTAGTAGTATATAGGTTTTTAAAGTATTCCCTTATAATGTTCTGGATCTTTTTAGTGTTTGTTGTGATGTTTCCCCTCTCTTCAGTGATTTTGTTTATTTGGAGATGCTCTTTCTTTTGGTTAACTGGGCTAGTTGTCTGTCAGTCTTGTTTATCTTTTCAAAGAACCAGCTCTTGAATTCGTTGATTCTTTTTATTATTTTCTTTATTTCTAATTCATTCATTTCTACTCTGTCGGACACTCCGACAGGTATGGCACAAGGGGAGAGGCCAGGACCAGCCTGGGTCCCTCTGTTAGGGGCTGAGCAGGATGCTGAGTGTCGGCAACTCAGAAAACACACTGAGTTTGGAGTCTTGTCGAGGCAGGAACTCATTTTATTGCATCAGGCATCAACTTATATAGTTTAAGCAAAAGGGGTGTGGAAAAGGGGATGGGTATAGGAATATGGCATCTGGGGTGAAGACTGTGGGCCACTGGGAATTTACTATGCCAGTTGTTACTGGGCAGAGCCAATCTTAGATAGGGCTCTGCTGAGTCACCTCCACGTGGAAGTGACAGGCCAGAGACAGGTCACTAAACTTTAGTCAGGCTCAGGAAGTTACATTAGGCCTCATTTTTCTCCAAGCTGTGTATATGAGGGTCCCGAAGGCCCAACAAGTGTTTCTATCACAGCAACAGAAAAGTACCTAATACAGTAATTGGTACCAGAGAGTCGGCTGTTGGCTGTGAAGAACCTGACCAGGTGTGATTTTGGAAAAATGTGGAAGACTGGAAATTTGGGCTAGAAAAGCAGTTGATTGCTGTAAGCAGAGCTTAACAGGCCATTCTAGTAGGTGTCTGGACGAAAGTAGTGCTGAGAACAATGTAGTTCCAGAGGGAAATAAAGATTTAAGCAGCACTTGGGATATTTCCATGGGGTGCTGGGTAGAATATTTGGTAGATGTCTATTAGATCCATTTGATGTATGCTATTCTGTAATTCAGATGTCTCTCTGTTAACTCTCCATCCTGTTGACCTATCTAATGGCGACAATTGGGTATTGAATTCTCCTACTATTAATGACTAGGGATTATTCTGGGCCTTAAAGTCCTATAGTATTGTTTTTATGAAGTTGGGTGAACCTGAGTTTGGTGGATATATGTTCATGATTGTGATATCTTCTTGGTCAATTGTTCCTTTGATCAGAATGAAGCGGTGTATTTTTATGGGCATGTCTTTCTTTAATTTTGGGAAATTTTCTTCTACAATCCCATTGAAGACCTGGTCCATTCAATTATCCTGAGATTCTGCTCTTTCCTACATACCTATGATGCATTAATTTGATCTTCCTATGATGTCACACAATTCCTGCACATTCCATTCTTGGGTTTTCTTAAATTTTTCATAATCATTGCTTGAGTGGTCTAATTCGTCCACTTTATCTTCCAGTCTTGATATCCTGCTTTCC
>NW_008353359.1:125541-133467 GCF_000622305.1 Nannospalax galili
CTTGAATTATTTTTTCATGCTTATAATTGTTCTTTTGAATTCCATGTGCTGTGTTATCTCTAGGGGGTCCTCATTGTACTCCTCTACAGGACTGATGGTTCTTGGTGGGGATATATTATTTGGTTTGTTCGTGTTATTATTTTTTCCCTGTGACTTTGACATGTGGATTTCTTTTGTAGTTTCTGATTCTTGTGTGAGACTCATGCCTTCTTTTGTTAAGTTTAGATCTGCTTCTTTTTGTAAACTTTATGTGGCTTTGATGTTTACTTGTTGGGCATGAAAAGCTGGTTGTTCTAGGCTTCCAGTTCTCCTTTTTGATTTTATATTGGAGGGGTCAGAAGGCTTTAGTCCGGCTGCTCAGGATTTCTGACAGAGGCTGAACTTGGATGGGCATCAGATGTTCTCGGGCTTTCTCCGAAGGTCTGGATCCCCCTAGTCAGCAGGCATAGTACAGTTTAGTAGGACTGCTAGGTAGAGGCAGTATTCAGGACTCTAGCTGAACTTGGATGGGCACCAGATGTTCTCGGGCTTTCTCTGAAGGTCTGGATCCCCCTAGTCAGCGGGCATAGTACAGTTTAGTAGGACTGCTAGGTAGAGGCAGTATTCAGGACTCTTCAGAGATGACAGCTGGTCTCTGGTGTGCAAAGGCAAGGTGGGGAGGGAACAGGCTTTAAGGGATGCAGGGGACTAGACTGAGGAATTGGGTTGGACTGGGAGATGACGGCTGGTCTCTGGTGTGCAAAGGCAAGGTGGGGAGGGGACAGGCTTTAAGGGATGCAGGGGACTAGACTGAGGAATTGGGTTGGACTGGGTGCAAGGGATCAGAAAGCAGAGTTGGGGGGGTGTCTTGGCCAGGAGGGTAGTCCAGAGGTCTGAGGTGCCAAGAGAGGAAATGGACCAGTGCCCATGCTAGGAGATTAATTGGATAGGGGACCTGGGAAGGTGAATGAGGTTGTGTGAATCAAGGCACAGTGGATGGGGTCAAACTTACCCAGAAAAGATGCTGGCCTCAGGAAGGTTGGGTTTGGGACAGCCAGGCATGAAGGCTGGTCTCAGGTATGCAAAGGTGAGTTGAGGAAGGGGACAGGCTTTGAGGGCTCCAGAGAACTAGACTGAGGATTTTGGCTGGTCTGGATGCAAAGGATCAGGAAACAGTGGGGAGTCTGGGCCAGAAGGGTAGTCCAGAAGTCTGAGGTGCCAAGAGAAAACAATGGGCCAGTATTCAAGCTAGAAGGTGAGATGGAATGGGGGAGCTGAGAGGGTGAATTAAGCTGTCTTTCAATTTTTCCGTCTTTTACATCTGCATTTGAATTTTGTCTACAAAAAAAAAAACAATTAAACTTCAGAACATTAACAAAATCTTATTTGTTTTTTAATAGGGTGCCAAGAGAAAAAAATAGGCCAGTGTTCAAGCTAGAAGGTGAGATGGAATGGGGGAGCTGAGAGTGTGAATTAAGCTGTCTTTTAATTTTTCTGTCTTTTACATCTACATTTGAATTTTGTCTACAAAAAAAAAAAACGAACAAACTTCAGAACATTAACAAAATCTTATTTGTTTTTTAATAGTACATTTTTCAGAATTGTATAAAATGTCTTTTGGCCATATTCAAACTCCCTTCCTCTATCTGCATCACCTTACTACCCTCCCCTACAAGACTTCATATCTTCTATTATTATTTTTTTTTAATTCTATTGAGTCTAATCTGTGCCCCAATTGCTCTTTTGTATGGGTCCATCCCTTGGAACCTTGTGAACTTACCCAGCATCACACCCTCAGAGAAAACTGACTCTCCCTCTCCCAGGAGTTTTTGGTTGCCAATAGTTCCTCAGCTATTGTGGGGGGTTTTTACTCACAACCCCACCTCTGTCAGGTCCACTTGATCTGAGATATCATTTTACTACAGGATTTCTCTTTTTGGTTTTTCTCAGCATGACTATTATTGTGTTGGATCAATCTGTGAGTTTAGATCTAGTAATGATTCTTTTATGAAATTGGGTGTCCCTGTGTTTGGTACATATATGTTTAGGACTGTAATTGCCTCTCAGTGATATTTTTCCTTCAGTAAGTATGAAATGTCCTTCCCTATCTCTTCTGATTAGTTTTAGTTTGAAATCTATTTTTTCAGATGTTGAAATAGGCACATCTACTTGTTCCTTAGTTATATTTGCTTAGAATGTCTTTTTTACATTTTTTAACCTAAGGTGCTGTCAATCATTGATGGTGAGGTATATTTCATTGAGCAGCAAAATAAAAATAAAAATAAAAATTTTGTTTTCCAAAAACAGTTTCTGTGTGTTTTTTTTATCAGAGAACTGAGACCACTGATATTCAGAGTTATAGTAATAACCAATGTTTATTAAGGCCTGTTATTTTGATGTAATAGTGTTTACTTTAGCCTCTTTTAGTTAACTGTTCAGGAGTTTTATTTTATTCCACATATTCTCTTGGGTGTGTTTAGTCTTCTCTTCAGGGTGAAATATTCTTTCTAGTATTTCGTACAGAGCCAACTTAGTGCATATAAATTCCTTAAAACGTTTTTTATCATGGAAAAGTTCCCTTTCTCCTATTATGACTGTTACGAGGGTATACTATCCTGGGTTGATATCTGTGGTCTTTAAGAATTTATAGACCATCAGTCTATAAATGCCCTCTTGGTTTTCAGAGTTTCCACTGAAAAATCAGGTATTAGCCTCATACTTTTGCATCTTTGTGCAGATTTGTTTTTCCTCTCATAGCTTTCAGTGTCTTTTCTTTGCTCTGTACATTTAGTATTTTAATTATTATGTCACGTGGGGAGTTTCTTCTCTAGTTCTGTATTTGGTGCTCTGTATGCATCTTGGACCTAGATGGCATCTCCTTACTTAGATTCGTGAATTTTGAAGGGTGATTTCATTGAAAATATTGCCTGTGCAGTTGACCTTAGTGTCCTCTTTTTAAATATTTTATTTATTAGTATGAGTGTATTGCCTGCATGTATGTGAATGTACCATGACATGCAATGCTGCAGAGAGCAGAAAAGGGCATCAGATTCCCCAGAACTAGAATTACAGGCAGTTCATAGCTGCCACATGGGTGCTGGGAATTGAACCAGGGTACTCTGCAAGAGAAGTCAGTGCTCTTAACTGCTGAGCCATCTCTCTAGCCCCTCTTCTCCATCTATACCAATGATTGATTTGTTTGTTCTTTTTTTTTTTTTTGGTCTTTTTTGAGACAGGGTCTCCCTGTAACCCCAGCTGTCCTGGAACTTCCTATGTAGACCAGGCTGGCCTTGAACTCACAGAGATCTGCCTGCCTCTGCTTCCTGAGTGCTGGGATTAAAGCCATGCGCCACCACACCCGGCTTGTTTGATCTTTTTATAGTGTCTTAGACATCCTGCATATTCTGTTCCTAGTTTTTTTAGATTGAACATTTTCTTTAAATGATTCAATTCCTCTACCCTGTCTTCAAGGCTTGATAATCTCTCTATTTTGTTTTATTCATTCTTTTGGTGCAGCTTTCCTCTGACTTTTTTTTTTTTTATTCCATTGACTGAGTTTGTCATTTCAGTTTAACTTTTTTTTTTTCAGAAATTCTGTTTCTTATTAAACTATGTTTTCATATCTTTGATTTTTTTCTTTTTCATTCAGTTCTTATTTGTGTTTTCACTGTCTTCATTCTAGAATTTGTGAATGTTCCCTTTTGAATCTGTTGAAAATATTTATATTTGGAAACCATTGTCATGTGTTTCAACTAAGTTATTCTTCTTGGGCCATTGTGGTAGGTGTACTGATCACTACAGGAGACATATTGCTTTGGTTAATCATATTGTTGATTTTTTTAATTGAATCTAGGCATCTGCAGTGGGTGGTGTTTCTGTGTATGGGTATCTTATCTTACTTTGTTTAGCAGATTATTGGATACTTGTTTGCTTTTACCTTAATATATCATGCTGTGCACCAGCTGAAGGGTGCTTGGTGTTCAGTCTTGTAGTAAGACTGTGTTGAGGTGTAAATGAGGTGTCAGACATGTTCCCTGGACAGTGGGAAATATTCAGACTTCTGAACCCAGGAGCAAATCTTCTGTAGAGTCAGTAGAACCTGCCAATCTTCATATGTCTGTTGGAGGCCTCACACTGTTCTACAGGTGGTCCTTTAATGGCAGGGATTGGGGTCATATAGTGATTCTCCTTAGGTTTCAGGAGGAGGATGTCACACATACCTCATGAAGGTGGGTAGGATGGATACCAGGTTGGAGGTCTATAGGTTTGACATTTCCAGCCACCTCATATGGGTGGCATCATGGTGAGCATGATGATTGGTGAGGGGAGGAGAGATAGTTTCTAGGTGTTGTTATCTGGCAAGGGGAAGGGTTCTGGAAGCAATAACTAGGGACTGAGGGTAATAGGAGCCACCCATATGCTTCGGGAATTGTCATGAAACTGATATAATGGCTTTGGGGTGATATTAGGGGGCAAAGGCAGACAACTTGGATCTCTGAGCCATGTAGGGTAACTAGCGAATCCCTGGTGTGCAGCCAGTCAGAGTCTGTCAAATCCCAAAGGCACAAAATCATATTTGAATAATTCAATCAGCCTTTAAATGCAGGATACTTTTTTATCTTCCTTGGTAAGAATATTATAGCCCATATTCTATTATAGAATAAGTTTACCCAGAATCTGAATATTATTGTTTCTAGAAATTATAATCTTCTCTAAGTCTTATTGTGAAAAGATAATGAAAAGATAATTAGCAAATATGTAAAATCTTTTTATATGTATTTAAACCTTAATAAAAATGTCATATATATAAATTACATTTGTTCCTGGCGGGTGGGGGCTAATAAACTGTCAATGCGAAAGCAAAACTCTTACCTCCTAGGAGGTGAGTGAGAATTTTATTCCAGAGCCAAATATGAGGGACCTTGACCCACAAACACAGAATAAGTTTGTGAGGAGCAGAATTAAGCCTTGTTGGAAATGAAAGTAAGACTATGTTTATTTACTTTCCTGACACCCCTGTTGACTTCCTTGCTAATCCAAGAGTAGCTCAGATAAAGTTTTGAAATGCTTGTTTGTTTCTTATGTTAATGAACAAACCCCAAGGTGGCTAAAAATAAGGATTATTTTGAAGCCTTTGTTTATATCATATGTTAATGAGCAAACCCTAAGCTGGTCACAGACATAAAGACAAAGACTTCACTAAGAATGACCATGGTGGAAGATCGAACATAAAAAGACTACATCACCTCAGGAAAGCATCCTGTCTCCAGAGAACATGGTGAAAGCACTCAGCTCCAATTTAACCCACTGCTGTATGTCTCTGGCTTTGGCGCCAGAGTAGTCCATCTGCCACTCTCTAAAACCGCCAAGACTCCTGGACTTCTGCATGCTTTCCGCCAAGACTCCTGGACTTCTGCATGCTTTCCTCTGACCCAAACCCAGCATTTTGGGGATCATCTGCATGAGCTCTGTTCAGGCTTGTGCCTGAGAACACCCCTTCGGTTGCTTGTAATACCCTCCTGGTTTGGTGACCGTGAATTTGTAATATGTAATTTGAATTACTGTTAATAAATCTAAGCATTTGTAAAAGGCATATAGCCTCTGCTACCTTTGACAATAGCACACCACCACTTGTGACCTTGCACCCAGTGCTCATGACACAGGCATTACCCCAAACTCCATGTTCGAATGTGGAAGCAGTTTCATGAATTTTTTATTGTAACAAAACAGAGAAAAGTCCTAAATGAAGACAGTTTTTAAAAATATACTGGTGGAAAAATTAAGTGGTTACAAAAAAGATATCTCAGCTATGGGCCTCAGATGCTATCTGATAGCATTCAGGCTTTTGGTTGGTAGAAGCTGGTGATCTGCTAAGTTAAAACAATCCAGGAGAATTTTATCTAGTAGTCATAGGACGTTAGGAACAAAGGTGGGCAATAAGCGACTATTTGGGGGGCTAAAGATAGCCACAAATAAACTGTGACTAGGTTTTGGACCTGTAGCATTCCAAACTCTCCACGTTCACTGACATTCTATTCAGTTAATCAGCCTTTGCAGAAGGTTCAGTATCAAGGTGAAGTTTTTCAGGGAACTTTTGTTCACATCATTTTTAATAAAATGATTTTAATGTATATTATTTAGAAGTATTTCTATTAACACAAAATATTTCCTGTCCTGTGATTTTCTGTTAACATTCAATATTAAGAACTAATAAAATTAATTCATTTTTGAAATATGTTAGTTACACAATATTAGGTCAGACACAGAGGTGGGTATGCTCTGAACACGCAACCTCCCGAACTTCCCACAATTATTGAAGTCTTAATCAATTGATCAGCCAAGCAGAAGTTTCAGTTTGAAGACGTACTATTTTTTCTGGAAATTTCATTCACAATATAAGGAAGATTTACTATCTGTAAAATATTTTAGATGATCATCTCTTTAAAGATCTGATTTAAAAGATCAGATATCTCTTAAAACTGCGTTAAGTGCATTTTTTTGTTTATAAAAACTGCTTAATATACTAAAGATATCATTTATTAGGTTTAAAATACTTAAGAACACCTAGCAGTATATATTTTTAAGGTCTTTGAACAAAATTTGAAATCACACAGAATTGTGACAAATTATAATCTTATTTTGCATTGAATTTATGTTTTAAATAATTGTGTTATCACTCTTGCAAACCTGTGTACGCTTTTTGTTTCCCTCTCTGCCTCAGTTTCTAGAACTAACAATGGAAGTTCCCAGACTCAACATAGTCCACCCACAAACTCAAAATTAACACTTTAATATCTATATTTTAGTAGGTCTGATTCAAATTAAACCCTTTGCAAAACCAGTTTTACAGACCCAAATTCTCTTGCTAATTATTAAATACCTGAATTTCAGTCAAACTTAACAATGATAAGTATTGGGAATAACCACGTTTTCAAAAACAAAAGGTGGAAGAGGAAAGGAAAAACAAGCAACAACTAAATAAGAAAATTACAATGACAAAAAGCAGACACACACAGCATTTCTGATGTGTTACAGTCATATATACAATATATATGAGTTTCAAAGTTGACATGCCAGAATAGTAATTTTAGCATAACGTAACTTAAAAACACAAAATAAAGTGGCTACGAGTAATTTATTCTAGAATGTTTTTCAGGAATTGTAGAACTGATTAAATTTTGCTGCCTGCTGGTTTTCCTGCAAAATATCAATATAAAAACAATTACATTATTCAGAAACTGCTCTTAGCCAAATCATCATAAATTTACAAAGGATTTATCAGCTAGAATTCTTCATAGGCCTCACCAAGATAAAGCAGATCATATTTCATATGGTTGAATAAATTACATTAGTGATCTCAGCATCTTTATTTGGCTATTTTCCTTTTGTTCTTGATGAAACGGGAGACAGAAACTGGTCAGGCAGTTTAGGAAGATGGGCCTTGACTGCTCTTCTTGGTCAGAAATTAGAAATGTCCTTGGTTCTTTCCTGGCCAGAGCTCAGAAATGCCAGAAATATTGGGAGGCTGTGGCTCCTCTCCTACTCTCTCATCTTCCTTTTATGCAGTTACCTAGAAGCTCTCTGTGAAGGTGTGACCAAACCACCAGTCCAGACACGTGTGTTGAGAGACACATGTATGCTTCCTAGGTTACCAACTGAACTCATGAGTTCACCCTTGTGGCTCAGCCCTGAAAAGCTTCATTTAGCCCTATGTGGTGACACATAGTAGCAACTCATTTCTTGGAATATACTCTTGCCATATAGGAGTTCTGCTCACTTCCTTTCTTAATCCTTTCCTATAATCATAATAAACACATTTCCAGAACTCTTTTGTTGTCCATAAAATTCATACTGCAAGTTCCTGAGACAAAGCACCTAAGAGTCACAGGTCTAGGGTAGCTTCGTTGGTCATTGACTTTCAGGAACCCAATTCCCCCACTCCAAGTA